>NC_056537.1:24825602-25126602 GCF_910596095.1 Thunnus maccoyii | reverse complement strand
GGAGGGGAATCACCACCCCGATGACGATCCACATGTTGGTGTTCTCAGTGTCGGAGGGTGAGGACGCCAACTTCTCTACAGCTGCAGAGAAAGAGGGAGAGATTGAGAGAGTGATGGGGAGGTATGCAAAATTGACTTAATGTTAATTTTTGTTTAAAGTCGGGCTTCAAAAACAAAAAAAATGTAACGTATGTGTATGTGGTTCAATATTCAAAGCATACCCTTTTTATTCCCTTCAATCCTATTCGCAAACACCTTATGGATGCTAAGTTAAACATGCAATATATCTTTGGAGTGCTGCCTCTTTTCTCACTGCTGTAATCCTTAATGCAGACCTTCATTAGTTTTAATTAACATTCATTTCATCCCCTGGGAAAGTACTGTAGGAGAACACAGGCAGCACAGAAACAGACCTCCCTTGAGGGGCTCTCATTAGGCCTTCATCCCCTGTTTAGATTCTTATTGAGGAAAACAGGCTTTTGATACAGTGCATACAAGGAGAGGTAATTAGCTCAAAATGTTACTATAAACATAAAAAGGAACACATGAAGCCAGAAGTTTAATTTTTTCTTATTAGGAGCTCGTGAACAATGAGACACAAGGCATGTCACTAAGCTGTAAGTTCACCTTTTGAGACTACATGCAATATTCTCTTTGAGGTTTATAAATTATTTTCTTAATATTGTGTCCTTTCTTGTTCTTTGTGTCCCTCTGCTCCAGCTCCAATTTAACTCAAATTAATTAAGTTCAACTAGACCTTGAATTGTGCAATTTACATCAAAAAAAAAAGAAAAACAGTCCTTGCAGCACACTATATTTCAAGTCAAATACCAAATACAACAACAAAAGCAACAACAATAATACATAACTAACACTATCTATCTGCACAGGAGAAAACTCAACTCCATACCAGCCCTCAAGAGTTCAGCAACTTGGATGCTTGCAAACATGGGAGCTTAAACTTAGTTTGTCAATGTCAAGGACCATCTCCTCACTCACTAAATCACTAGGGTGCCCTTGAATGTCAGTTATTTGTTATGCCAGAGGTACTCACGCTGTGCTAAAATGCCCTGAACACGATATCCCAAGACAATGGCAGCCTTTTGAACGTCCAAGCTGTTGAGTAGGTTGGCTGTTTTGACTGCAGGCATCCGCTGACCGCTGGGACCCTCCACGAAATACACGATCGCCAAGGGCTGGTCTGCACCCAGCAGCCGGCTCATACTTACAACCTGGAGGTTGAAACAATCAGAAAGGTAGAGTTAGTCATTTGTCCAAACATTAACAACAAAATCATGTGGTACATCAGTAAAGTGGAGATATGAAAAGTTTGATTTAAAACAACTCAGTCTCCAAGAGGTGTGCAAATGTATGTAAACAATTATCCAGTATCTAATAAGGTGGAAGGCCACCCATTCTCATCAGGAAATTCATCTCTGAATGTTGTTACCCAAGTCTTGAAATTATTGTACTGAAATATTGGGGTATGACTACAATTTCATTAAGTGATAAGAAAAAGAAATCTGCTTCCCATAAAAGTTCAGGAAGTTTGGATGAGGTAATTATCAAGGCTATAGGAGATGTTTGAGTTCATCCTAAACATGGACACTCTTCAGTTTGTTTAGCTACATGTGTGGGGACATAAATGTTGGGATATGGGAATTAAGGAAATGTACCTCAGTTGTAATACAATTACAAAGAGCAATCATGAGGCCTAATGACTACCACGAGATGGCTGCCTGCACTGTCCACCACATTTTAAACAGACATCATGGCATCTTATGTCTTTGTCCAAACATAAACATGTCCAGATGTTAGAAAAAGACTGCAGAACACTCAATAGACTTATTTTTATTGCTCAGGGACCTGGGCTTGCAATCCCCACAGTTTTTGTGGTTCTTAGCAATCATCTTGCCTTTGTCTTTATACATCTGCTGATGAACTTTTACCATCGGACAACTGCTCCTCTTCCCGTTCTTTCTTCTTATTTGTTGTCACAACCTATGAATTATTCCCCCCTGCAACATTTGTGGCTAATAGACAGTGCTCAAGTAACTTGAAAAGAAGTGCTTCCAAAATGATCACAGGATTCATGGAAGATGAAACACTACACCCCCCACACTATAAATGGAATGTCTGATGAAGGTCCTAATGAGCAAAGTGTCATGATTTCAGTGATGACTTTTTAATGGAGAGTGTGGTACCTCATTTTCTATGGAGCCCTGTAACATTAATAATTTTTGAGGTTTTGTGACTGCAGAAACTAAAATTCAGACACCAACTATTTGGCCTCTCTAAATGCCGTCGGTTGCACTGAAACCTATTATAAAAGCCTCTGATTAGACTGAAACTGCACGTTCAAGGATTCTGCCTCTGATCATTCTTTGTAAATAACAGTGCACATTTGCATTCACATAATGTCCTGGAGCACAGAAATAACATGTCAAGCGTTTCAATTGTATGTAACTATATGTTTTGTACATCTTAACATGGCATCTGTGTAGCTGAAAGCCCTTTTATATGAGATGTTGCCTTCATTTTGCCAACTATTTTTATGTACAAAAACATCTACATACACTGACACACACATAGAGAAAAAGCACACTCATGACATGTCAATTTGCTTTCTGTATTCCCATTGGATCATTCATTGTTTAAATATTTCTCCATGTTGTCTAATACGCCTCTGTGTGTGTGTGTGTGTGTGTGTGTGTGTGTGTGTGCAGTCTCCTTCTGGTTGCTCTGAGGCACAGCACAGTCTGCTGTCTGCACTTCTGGAAAGAGTAAAGTGCAGGTCATGCCTGGGCTAACACAGAAAAATGGCTGTGCAGGCTCCCTCATCCAGGGTTTAATCCAGTCCATGCACGGTTATTAGAGTGGAAAGATGGCAGCGTGAATGTGTGTCTTTATTGCACGACCCTGACTCAACCTCCTCTTTTATCTGTCTAGGCAGACTCATAAGGTATTCTCATGGGTGACGACACCACACTGATTCTGTCATGACAGTCTAGGGACATCTGTTTGAGATATGTGTCTATGTATTTGTGCGAGTGTGTGCGTGCAAGGCAGCAAGACAAAGGATTCCTCTGAAGTACAGTCTGAGACACCTTATTCTCATTATATCCAACAGACACTCGAAGTTGAGTGTCTTTGAAATGTTAAAAAACATCTAAACTAGGCTTCCTTAATGACAGTATCATATCACGGCTGGAAGGAACACAAGCATGGCATAATAAGCTGTCTATGTATAACAGACATTCATATTCATGACTGTGAAAAACATCATTTCTAAAGGTAAAAAGGATGCCAGAACTTAAACTTAGAGATCTAATCATAGCACAAACACAGACACTAAAGGTTCACCACAAGTATGTTCCTCCGTTTTCCTAAATTGCTATGTGGGTTTTATGCAGACAACAATGCAGGAGGCAGAAAGGTCAGAAACAGTTAGGTTGCTATTCAGCCAAGGATGATATTTATCACTCTGACAGCCCAACTGTTTAAAGACCACCATATGCACTCAGACTTCATGAGGTCAGATCAAATATGCATCTCTCATCTCTCATTACAAGTCTCTTTTATCTAAGGGTTTTGCATTCTCTGTTCCTCTGATTTCTGGAATCTTTTACCTACCCATCTCTGCATCCCCATAAAGTCTACCCTCTCAAACACAGAGACAAACTCTTAATCATGCCAACTGCAGGATACAGACGGAGAGAGAGAAACAATTAATAATTGATCTGCTCTTTGCAGCTCTGTGAGTCACAGGAGCCATCAAGTAACAGGACCAGAGAAATGAGGAAAGAGGAGAAAGAACAAGGACTCATGAGGTTGTGGTTTTTGAGTGGCTCGCCCCTGGGCTGAATGGGATGCTGTTGCCATGGAGACAGAGCCCTATCCTGTCCCCTTAGAGATGAGCAGGTGCGGAGCAAACCCACAAAAGCTAGAGCCTGATTAGTAAAGCAGTAAGGCTTTCAGTGGCTACAAACACTGCAACGCTCACATAATGAGCCCTCAGTACTCAGGCAAGGTAGTTAGAGAGAGCTTGCATCAGGGAATAATGACATAAATGGTACAAGGAAGGAAGCTTTTTCAAGATTAAGTGAGTAATCCATTAACAAACCTTCAGTTAAAGAGTTTAGAAAGTTTTATTGTGTAATAAACAAGAAACTCAACTGGTAATTCTATTGTATACTGCAGTTTAATCAGAAGAAATGCACTGCAAGCATATCTTGATCAAACACTGACTTTACAATAACTGAGAGTCAAGTATCGAGCTTTAAAATCTTATTCACTTTAAAACAATTAAATAAATAAAAATCTGCTTGTGAGGTGTGAAACCTTGACTTGTTTGTAATATAGTTTTGAGAAATTTTAAAACAGATATTTGAAATAAAGAGGACAAACACAGCACCTAACCATTTCAAGATAATATCACTTAACTTTTACTTCTAATAAGTGAAATTAGCTAGATTAGTTTGCCTTTTTTTCCGAAAAGCAACAGTAGATTTAAGTTGCTTGTGAAGCTTGATACATTTTGCAGTGTGTGTACTATCTTCTGTAAAAGTGATGTAGCTGTAAGTACAATCACTGAGTACAATATTTTATATATATATTGATACAATACCTGAACGCTGCTGTTGCCTATGGTGGTGGCTCTCTTAACACGTCTGACTAATCCCATTGCCTCCCCAAGCAACATGGCCACACGGCGCTCTATGTTGGCTTGAAAGGTCCTCTCACCCACTTTCTGGTCCAGTACACCCAGGAGCACTATGTGCACAGACAACAGAAATAAGATACATATTATAACCACAAATGGTGTCATATTCAAGTAGTTGCAGCAGAATAAACCATGCCAACAACTGAAACCACCATACCTGTTCTAACCCAGGAGGACCGAAAAAACTGGCTGGTATTCAACTCTGGATAATGGAAAGCTGTTGGAAGGAGAGAAGGATGTTTAAGTGTAATAACTTTTAACTCAAGACGACCATTGGTGGATGTGACACAAGCAGAAAGCACACTTCCAGCTACTACAGATGCAAAGGTCACATATTAGGGATCACTGTGTAACACAGGTAAGTGGAAATACAGTGAGACAACCCTATATGACTCACGCTCAGCAATTTGAAGAACAGGAAAGCCCATGTAATAGCTGAATTCCACCATGGTGAGCTTCATCAGAGCGTTGCTGACCTCTGACCCCATTAGATAACCCCTGGAAGTCCTCACAGTGAAGGTGATGTCCACCGGCTGCCTCACTAGCCGTTGCTCCTGATATTTAGGAGCCATGGTTATGTTTACGATCTGAAACACAATTAGACAGAGACAGAGTTTAGAGATCAAACGATTACATGACAAAAAATATGCAAAACATTTTCCATTCTGCTGTTGATGTAACTTCTGGGAAAGTCTGTTTGTCTCTTTAAGAGTTAAAATGAAGCCCCCAATCTGAAAATCATTGGCTTCGAAAGTAGAACACAAAATTGGGCAGTGTGGCCCAGGGCATAGTTTGCTAGTTGCTGCCACAAATGGGTGATTTAATCCTAACATTTATACCAACTAAAAGACTATAATACAGGCATCAGTGTAATAGGATTACACAAAACTCTACCGAAGCCAACTATCCACATATCCAAATAAGCTCTGTATTAACAAACAATAAGCGTCTTTAATACTCAACAGCTAGAGCATAAACTTCAAATATCCAAGTGAAAGAGCTCAAGTATCTTTGGGGTCTTGTTGACAAGTGTGGGTATTATGAAGAGTGAGGTCGACAGAAGGATTGGTGGTGGTTGTGTACTGGACAGTGATGGTAAGGAAGGAGCTGAGCCTGAAGGTGACTGAACCCTCGTCTCAGATCATAACCTCTTCTTTGTGACTGCAAGAATGAGACTGTGGAGGAAGCTTGGACAAGAATAGCCTTTTTCTGTGTTGAAAGGAGCCAGTTGAGGTGTTCTGGGCATTTGATCAGAATGAAATCCCCTAGGAGAGTGTGGGTGAGGAGAGGAACGTCTGGGCTTCTGTGCTTACCAGGCTGCTATAGCCATCCGGACCAAATAAACGATGGAAAATGGATGGACAGATACATAGATAGAGTATAAATCTAAATATGTGAAACCAAACTGATCTTATAGCAAACAGTGTTTTTAATAAATAGCTTTCATGGTGGCTGAAATCCAAAAGCCCCAGCACTTGTGATTAAACAGAACAGCTCCTGTTTGCAAAGAAATATCCCAATCAGAGTCAGCCTACCCTGCAGCAATCACAGTCATCCACTGGTGAAATGAAAGGAGGCGGTTCGGGGTCAGCTCAGTCAGCAAACAAGCAGTGGGTTCAGCTGTTCAGCTTGCTTGCACAAAAAGCATAGCAACCCATGTTTTTTTTTAAACTTTCTTTGCAGGGCAAAAATACAAAAATAAAGACATCTCTCCCTTTTCAGATAGACAGATACTACAATATGCTCAGTAAAGCTACAGTATAGCTTAAACTGGAGGGAAGCAGCTGTAACAGACGAATATTATGCAGGTCCCACTCACATGCACCGTGAAGTTGGTGGACTCCCTTGAGCGTCGACGCACTTCCGCAAAGGCCCTGGTCAAACCTTTCTCAATACCCTCACTAAAATTGCAGAATCGCACATCTATGTGGCCAGGAACAAATTGCAGCACTGCAGAGAGGAGAGACAAGGAGAGTTTTGATGCAAGTTTGAAAACGAAAACGGTTATCTTGAAATCTTTCAATATTTTACTTCAGTGAAAGTTTGTTTACCTGTGTGGACTTGATATTTACTGTCTGGTGTTGTCCAGTTGGGAGACACAGACAGGAAGCGGCGCCCAGACCTTCGCAGTGCATTGATGACAGATATGGCTGTGTACACGACTGGACCAGACACCACCCGAAACACAAACTTTGGTGGGGGGTCGACAACCTTCGCAGACAAAACAAGAAAATATGACACAGACAAATCACTCATTAGAATCATTCATTCAAGTGCTTTGTGTTAAATGTTCTTTAAAGGTCACTGAGGTTCTGTGGATCTTGACAACTAATTCTGTGGGTTTTAAAATTTTTTTTATTAGTATCATATTTGAAAAAAAAATGAAGACGTGGCTCAGCCTTTATGGTTCACATGCACCAATGTCATGTAAACACACACACACATACACACACTCTCATGTACTTACCTGCAGCTCAACAGATTTGTTGTATTCCAATTTCAGGATGTCTCTGACTTGAGATTTGGCATATCCAACAGTGGCCCCAGAGGGAAAGCCTTCAGGAGAAAGCATAAGCTAATTGTTATAGTCTTATTTTATGAAACTGTATATGTACTATATGTATATTTCAAGTTCAAGTTACAGAAAAATGAGATGTCAGACTTACCAACTTTTACTAAATAAGCAGGCTTGTCAAGGTCGCAGAAGTACTGTTTTGATGTTGTTGCTGTAGTCGGGGTCTTAACACTGGTGGTAGAGATGATCCTGACACTTGTGGATGCTTCTGTGGTAGCAGTAGCTCCAGTTGTTGCTTGACGAGAAGTAGTGGTGGCAGTTGTAGTTGTGGGTACAGCAGAGATTGTGTTAGCTTCACTGTTAGCTGGGATCAAGGTCATTGTGGCTGGGATGTCAACTCCATCTTCAGTCACCCCTTGATCACCCAGCATGATTGGGGGGAGCAAAGTGACATTAGATGTGGGTTCTGTTGAAGCTAAAGTGGTATTAAGAGTTGGTTCAGTTGTAATAGGAGTGTCTTGGGGATAAATGTCTGTTGTACCAGCAGTCGTGTTGGCAGGATGTTCAGTGGGAACTGGGGAGAAGGCTGCTGTTGCACTTAAGACAGGAGTGGTGTGTATGGTACTCTGTGGGAAAAACTCTGTAACAAACCAGTGGACATCTGTCAGAGAGGAAGACATTACATCATCTGGCAGTAAAGCCGTAGCACCGGGTAGAATAGCTGCTGTTGATGAGGTGCTGTCCAGGGTGAAAGTAAGAGAAGCTGCAGACCAATCTTTGGTGGACACTTGACCAAACCAGATGGAGGAAGAAGGATCAAAGAAGGGTGTTGTGACTATGGAAGGATGCAGAAAAGGCTCTGAGACATTGACCAGCCGAGGACTCTCCTCTGTGGTTGGTGGTGTTTCGTCATTAGGCTCAAACCCTGACAGATCACTGGAGGATTCATCCTCAGTCGATTTGGTATCATTGGTGAAGCTGCTGGTGGGTGTGATGTCTGTAGTACTGATAGACACCACAGTAACATTCCCTCTTTGTTCAGCTCCACTGTCTGATCCACTGTTCTCCTTGGTCAACTGAGTGGTGTAATATTCCAAGCTGTTCATGTCAGGTAAGAGGACGTCTGTTGGTTGAATGCTGAAAGTATCTGACCAATCTATGTCTGATGCTTCGGTTATATCGTTGTGAATTGTGGGAGTAGGTTCCAGTGTATAGTGAATTGTAGAGGACAAAGAGGAAGGATAAATGGATTTCAGTGGAAGAATGGTGCTGTATGCTGTCATTAGGCTGGAAGATGGTGAGATGTGAAAAGGATGCAAGGATGAAGGTGATATGCCTGCCCTGGAAGGGAAGGATGTATCATAACTTTCTGTATAGTCCTCCAGATCGTATGTGTCAGAGGGCACCTTGGTGACCAGAGAGTAGTCATCTCCCTCTGAATTCAAGAACGACATTGTCTCCATGTAGTCCCCAGACCCCCAGTCCAATTCCATGGTGTTGGTAGGGTAGAAGTCCTCTGGAGAGACCTCAGTGGGTTCAGATACAGGTGATGTAGGGTGGGGGCCGATGAAAGGCACATAGTAGCTAGGAGCCAGAATCTCATCTGGGTTGGGTAGCATGTTTATGTCATGTGCTGGTTTGTTCGCCTGCAAGGGAGCACTGCTGGGGTTCAGTTGGTTTACATCCTGAATTTTGCCTGGAGCATTTACAGGAAGCTTGGGGTCAAGTAAGACATGATCTAAAATATATGATTCATCTGACATAGAGTCAGTGAAAGCCAATTCAGGGGTCTCAAGAGGCTGACTAGGAGGTGAGGTTATGATTGATTGTGTTTGTTCTGATGCTCCATCCTGTTGCTTCCTGAAAGCTGACAAAGGTGCATCTAGAACTTTTTGCTCAGAAGTAAAACTGAGCTGCGGTGTTGTTGACCTTGTAAAAGCTGAGGAGCTTATTTTGGATGTTATAGATATATTTGACTGAGGCTGCAGCTGAGATCTTGTAGGAGCTGGAGAGAGAGAGGAAGCTTGCTTGGCAGAATTTATCCTGGCAAGCTTCCAGTCTGATGAGAGTTTAGCTGGTGCCTCAAATTGTGGACTAGACCCCAATACATGTTCAGAGGGACTTAATGATGGAGTGGAAAGAGGCTGTGGTTTTTCCGCAAGGAGGTAACTTGGCGTGAAGGATTTAGAGTTTTCAGGAGCAACATGTCCCCACTGAAAACGCATGCTGTCAGCAGTCCTAGCTTCATGGTCGGGTTCAGGAATGGATGGCAGGGCACCAGGTGAGTCTGAGCTCCCAAAGGCAGTAGTATGTGAGGCTGGTAAGGCTGATGGTGACGACCCTGTTGAAATTGGAACATCTTGAAGAAATCCCTTAGAGTGGTGTGTGGAGCGCAACAGAGACCCATCTGCAGAGGAACAAAGAGAATGATTCAGTTTAGCACTGAATAAAGACAGATTCATGACTGACTTCAAACAAAGTAAATTACAAGGATGAGGGCTAGACTGTGATTCAAATTGGGCTCCTTCTAATAACTGTTGTCATTCACGCACCCAACCTGATTTATTTTACTCACCAATATAGGGACCATGACTTGATTATTAATGAAAGCAAGTTTAAATATTAGTTTAATCTACATGCTCTGGATGTAAATGGTTATAAAGAGCTGGTTGCTTTTATACACATGATATCCTGATATCAGCCTTAAGACTTAATTAACTGTAATTTCATTACTTCTGAAACTTCAAATTGTACTCAACTTTGGCAAGCATCAAGCATTAACAAACCAGATGATGTCCCCTCACTCCTTTTGTAAAAATAGTGTAGCCAAATTGTTCAACAGAAAGGCAGGATGAGTTGTACAATGTACACAAAAAACAATGGCATTACATCAGTGAATAGCTTTAGTTTGAATGGGCTGTGTTGGGCTAACTCGGCCCTAAATGGCCAAAATGAGCACTGACCATGAGTCATTGTAAAACTGTTCACCTCTGGACTGAAGGTCACAGAAGGATAAATAGACCGTATAGTAGTAGAGTACGATACTTCATTGATTCTGTATGAGAAAGCTGTAGTGGATTTAGGATGTTAAATGAAACCTTGGTCTATATTTAGATAACATCAATACTTCATTGACAGCCGATTCAGAAACTGCAACGATAGAAAACAAGTGGGATTTGAGATCTATAAAACAGTGAGCATAGTTGACCAGGAAATACTAGTTATTCGGCCAGCTCATTGAACTTGCTATTAACTAGAGCATGAACAAAATGATGTTAGCCTGATCACTAGTATAGCTGATGTCCCATTTGCTTAAGTGGCTACAAAATGGAACCATTAATCTAAAGAAAATGTCAAAACCAGGAAGGAGTAAGGAAACACTCACAGGCTAATACACTTCCATGATAAAAAAGACCACGCTAGGCTGCACTTCTAAGAAAAGCTGAAAATGATGTTTTCCTCACTTCCAGTTTTGACCTATGGGAATATGCTAGCATGCACGCACTGACCATATATCCCAAAATAAATGAGTGGTTGTTCTGGCTAAGCTCCTTGATGGCCTGGGCTTTTTACAGATGCACTCTAGAGAGAACATCTCCCATCCTTTTTTATGATACCTGACCTTGGAGTGATGGATGATGCAATTTTCAGCTCATCAGGAAGCAACTCTTCCTCTTACACATCACATTAAAATCCTTAAGGGTGACATTAGACCAGCCAAAATGTAGGAATGGCAAATGTGGCATATGCAATGCATTTCCAACTTAATTTAAGTGCCAAGAGCCATAGTGTATCGTGCATGATATAACTTGAGAAGTGCCTTGAATACACTTAATGGTCAGAGGCTAACATGTCAGAGAAAGGCTATATGGAGGGCTAAAGAGAAAGACACAAAATAACGCCTAAATAATTCATGGTAACAGACCTTTTAACAGTTCCATGTAGCTGTATAAGTTTGCCTCTTTTATATGCTTACATGTGGTTCATTTTTTTCATAAGAATAACATTCAGAAGATTCATGGTTCTGCTGGCATGGTTGCTTCTATACTACTGTGATACATGAGCTAATATCAGATATACAAGACAAATAAAGGGAGACAAGTTAAGGTGACTGCTTAAATTAAAACAGATGCTATCTTATGGTTTTGGAGGTCATAGATGATCAACATGTGTCATAACCAAGGTTCATGCCTGCATTTGAGCGTTACACGCCTAAACAAACCACATCAAGGAGAAAATATACAATAATTCTTTTTAAATAAGATCAATGTGGGCTGCATGTCTTGATTTTGTACTTGAAAGTACGTCTTGAATAGAGCAGTCATTACAGTATTGCCATTGCCAGAGGCAAGCCACCAACAGCCTCTACATAGTGACTCAGCAGTTGCTGGTAATGTTGCTGCTCTTTGTAGTCAACAGAGGCCTTGAGAATCATACACACTTGAAAATAGCCACAGAATCAGCTGAAGAAGACGACTATTTTTAACATTGGGGGCAGAGACTAGATCACTTATAAAAAAGCATCAACAAAAAAGAATATACTTCTGGAGTGTCATCTTCAATTGCATTGCTTCATAGACTGCCTTTGGCTTGGCCCAAGAGAAAACTCCCAACTTAATTATAACCTACTCTGGTACCTTAATTGAGTCAGCATGCTATTATAACAGAGCCCGATGGAGAGGACTTGGAAGGAAAAGCCAAGACTTTCTTCTCTGAAGGCTAAGCTGTGCTGCACATTCTCCAAACTGCTGCACAGCTCCTCGTCTGCTGTGCCAAGTGTTTGAAACCCAGAGGGGTAGTGCACAGCTGAGCAGATGCGCACACGCGCACACACACACACACACACTGAGAACACCAAATAATGTCCTTAACCATTAATAGGAGGTAAACTGGTTGCCTATTCTTCTATATGGGTTGTTTACTGATGGCCTGAATCCTCAGTATTGTGAGGAAGTTATTACTTATCACAAGAGTAAAGCAAAGAAAGGAGAAGCTACAGTATTAAGTGAACTGTGCTCTGGCAAGTCTTATATAGCTAATTATACAAAAGTAACTGCATCAGCTTGTATCCAAATCTGTGCGACTGCACATCAGTCCAAGCAACAGTATGGGACAAGTAGAGTCGTCAATGTGAAATTATGTGTGGTGCTCTGTTCACTAAACCATCCAGTATGCTGACCAACTTTGCACTTTTTTTGCATTTGGCCGTAAACAACAATACATTTTACTTGTTACAGATATATAAAAGAACAAACAAAGACTACACAGACAAGCGTCACAGGATGTTTGTCAAACATGCTGATATTTCAGGTCATACTTTGGCACATGACCCCAAAATGTCACCTCATCTCAGCACTCACCACAGTGACAAACCCATTTATTTATCGTCACATTTAGGACAATTAAACATGCATGAATGGATGACAAAACATCCAGCTAATTAAGACAAACGCTATTATTGGCAGATTGATTGATGATAATACTGATAATTGTAGTGATGATGACAATGGTGAGAATGCTGATGATGGTAATGGTAGTAAGAAAATACAGAGTGGAACCAAAAAACAACGCCCCCACCCCTGCTCTCTTTGTTTCACAACAGGAATAGTATTCAGTATATATGATGAAAATATTTTAAATAAATAAATAAATAAACAAACTTTGGAAGTCCAAAGCTAATTCATAACTGCAGAAGGACCTGGCCGGTTATTTTTAATAATTAAGCATGCATGGCCTTAATATTTGAAGGCTAATCGTAGGTACGTAATGACATGCAGAGCTCAGTGTGTCAGACAGCAGCTAAGCACAGAGCAAGTGAGACAGGCCTGAACAGGGGCTGACATTACAGTAGGCAAAAATTGACAAAGGCCTTGAAGATTAAGTAGCGCTGCCACCTGTCCCCCGAAACACGAGTGTCACACTCGGCTGGTCACTTATTGTTGGGCCTGTGGATGAAACTACGCACTGAGACCCTTGCAGAGGGACACCTTCAAATATTAGATCACGAGAGCATAAATGTCAAGTGCTCAGCTCATGTAAATTCGAGTATCTCAGTGCAGCTGGTCTTCTCTTTGCACAATCTCACTCTCCCAGTCTGTCACCTTTTCTCTTTCTGGAGTAGGTGAAACATTTTCACAGGAATCATCTCAGTGGCAATAACAACTCTGACAATATTCAAGCAAAAACCACCAATGCGACTTCTTGTTATAATATAACAGGGTTTATTTTACCTTAACAGTAGCAACTTTACAGCCAATACTATTCAACTATAACAAACATCAATACAACTTGGAATCCTCGCTAATGGTGTGACTATGTACAGTGTGTGTGTGTGTGTAAAACAAAATAGAACTACAAAACAATATGGCTGACCCAAACCACGTGCAGTGGGTAAGATCATGTGTGTGGGTAAAAAAGGACGGACAAGGGAAGATGGCGAAACTAGACGGGAAGGTTTGAACACTGCCCTAGGTTTAGCCTAAAAACCTTTATGTTACTCACCCTGTGGGGTGTGTTAGTAAGGACAGGAAAAGAGAGATAACGCATGCAAGTCTAACTTATGGAAAAAAATCACTACAATGTTAAGAAGGGTTGGCTCAATCGAACACAAATGTTTCCCAATAAAAATAGCAAGCATTAATATTTATTCCCAATAAAAATAAAAAAACATACAGTCAAAATATAAGCATTCAGTATCTAATAACACACAATTTCAATAGCTAACTCTGCCCAGATGTCAGCCTTACTCGATGATCGTCTTAGTAAGCAACCAGATGTGTGTGTGTCTGTTCTTTCCACTGATTTGTGTTGAGCGGGTCCAGCGCCAGGGTGTGTGGTCCCGTTTGTCATGGCTCGTCAGCTGGTCGAGAGCATGTCTCTGAGTCCAACGTGTGCAATGATGGAGGAAGATCAGAGACCCTCGACGTCGGAAAAATAAAAGCAACTTGTTTGCCGTTTATTTCTTAAAAACAACTGCGTGACTTGCAGTAAAATTTACCGGTTGCAAACTAGTAATTACTTGAATATTGAACAACGCTGAAGTTAAATCTTACTCTAAATGGTGGCCAAATGGTAAAGGTAAGAAACATGTTGAGGCCTTTGTTCTTGTCTGATCAGTTTGTCTCTATCAGCTTTGCATATTTTTACCGGCCAAAATGATAAATTACCTTTTTGTGTCATATATACATTTGTAAGGTATTAACAGTAACGGTAGCTAGCAGCAGACCGGTGGCAAGTAGCAGTTAAGCGGAGAGCTGTGATGTTGAGTACCTGATATCCTGTAAGGAGCGCTTGAGACACACTGTGGCTGGCGCTCCTTCGCCTCAGACCGTCTCCAGTGCTCCTACAGTTTTGCAGTACTGTTTACACACATAAAAAACTCACATGGTGCGCATGTCTACACTGTGTACGGACAAACACAAGTTATTTCCTCTGAGCCAGCATGCAAGATATTTTATTACAGGACTATTTTGGTAAAATATTTACCGCCAGTGTGGTGGATAGCCTTCCGAGATTTACTCGCCAAACTGTTAATTTCGTACCCTGTCCATTTCCATTCTACAGGTCTTGATGTGTCTTTTAGACCTGGTCTAATGAATAGCTGCCTTGTACACTGAATTAAATTTCCATTTGGCCAAATTAACAAGTAAAAATTTTTACACTTACTTCGGGCCATCTATGATACATGTATCTGGCTATAAACACTGAGTTATTAAGTCACATGACGCACAGCAGTGGCTAGGAGGTACATAAAAGCTTTAAGTGGGTGTAGTTTCTTTGCAGCTCTCTACAAGATAGATAATCAAGTGGTGTAAAGTATATTCCTGCTGTAAGCTTATTCATAAATGTCCATCTATAACATTAGATTCAGAGGAAATCTATTTCATGACCATAGAATTATAAGTTTCTATCTGACATTTTTGGCAAAAAAAATTAGTTATTCTCATTGAACTGTTCTTTGACAAGTTTTTATTATTTTGTGTTGGTTTATTTTTGCTTGGAATGTAGCGTGGAGGACCAATCACGTTCCGCCTCTTTACCATGTGACGTCACTGCTCTTTGACTGTGGTTAAAGGAGCTGAAAAGATTATGAAATGTAGCTAAATCTTAAGTTTTGAGACCTCTAAATTGATTATTTTATTAAACAATTATGGATGACACTGATACAAACACTAACAGATTTGAAAGTCAGATTTTTATCTGGTTTGAGCTCAGTGAGAAGCAGACTTTTTGTGTCTGTTTAACATTATAACTTGAGTCCTGCGGCAGACACAGTGATGACAGAGACTACATTCAGAGCTCAGACACTGACACTGACCCCAGTTTGTCAAAACAAGACATAAATCTGGGAACAGAAAAAGACAAGAAAGTTTCAAGCAATAGACAACAAAACAAAGCAGAGCAAGAAGAGGAAAAATCAGCAAATGACTGGAGAAACATTTTTAAATGTTTTTTTTCTAATTGTCTTGAATATTGTTGTTGGTAAAACTTTATGAAATGTATTATCCGTTAAGATCTGTCAGGAAAAACCCAATGTAGGGTGTCTAAATTTCAATGTCTAAATTTAAAAATGCAGCTAAATTGTTGCCTGTGCCCAAATACTGTAAATCATAACTCCCTTTAGTTGTTCATACATTGATTTTGTGTATTAAAACAAAGTAAGGCTAATCTGCCTACTTGTTTCAACAAGCTCACAGCCGTCTGTGAAGCCACAGCTGACAGAAACTTACCAAGTAAAAAGTGAATTCTCAGAGTTAGAAGGTTCTATCTGAAATTCACCTGATCATAAAAACCCCATTTAAAAATGTGGTAGGAGAACTGTATTGTATATCAGCTTTGCTAACTAGGATGTCAAAAATGCGAACCTTAATAACTCAAAACCACTCAGAACACCAATAGAACCTTATAATTCTAAGGCGTCGATCTGTCTGTATTTAAGCAGACGATACATAAAAAAGGTTGCCCTTCTTGTGGCTTGGTCGGTTTGTTCTGTCTCAGTTTATATATCCGGTTGCAGGCTTGGATCACTGCCAGCAATCATGTAAAAAGGATTCTGACAAGAGAGGGATTATTACTGCTGTTGGCTGATTTGATGTTCCTTTATAAAATCCCTACAATGGAATAAAAAGTGATGGAACAGCTAGAGAGACTGAGGCAAGATACATCTGAAATAGCACTAACCCATTTACCCAGAGTGGATACTGGCAAAATCTTACATACATTACATAATCACAGCTCTCCATTAATCTATGTATGTGTCTGACTGTTGAGGCACATGCAAATGAAGATGGCAGAAGAAACATGTTTTTTCTATTTGACTCTGGTGTTCATATCAGTAGCATATTTTCTTTATTTTGCTTGTTTAATTTGACTTTTTTTTCCTACCAAACAGAATGAAAACAATCTTTTCTTAAAGGGCAGCCACAGTGAGGGGCCTGTATTGTACAGCCTCGTACAACAATTAAATGAGCTGGGTCATGTTTAGTTAGATCACAAAGTATCACATAACAGCAGCAATACCTGTTTTACATTTGCCTCTTGCATTTACTGCAGTGCAGCTCTTGTTTATATCTTCATCACATCAAACATACTGCTTTGGGACTCGTGGTATGAACATGAAACAAGTATCAATATTTGAATGCTCATGCATAAACATTTTATGCAAGATACTATAATTAAGTTCCCAGAACTGACACATTTTTCATATGTTTCTGAATATAGTTAATACAGAATAGAAAAACCATGAATGTATAACCATGCATAATAATTTTACTATAAAGGAAACTTCAGTAAAGCCTACTACAATGAACACAAACAGATGTACAGTATGAGTCAAAAGTTTGGACACACCTTCCCATTCACTTGAATGAGAAAGCGTTTCCAAACATTTGACTGTTACTGTCCAAGTAAGATAAAATGTGATTTTGGCTTTGCTTGCTTCTCATGAGCACTGATCCCAAGGCTGGAACAGAGTTAACCTGACAATGCCTGTCTGCAGACAGCACTTTGCTGATGTCTGGAATTGAATCATCCTTCTGGTCTTCTTTAGCCAACCTGACCCTGGGCTCACATAAGTAGAGACAGGAATAGGTCTATAAGTGAATCTGAATCAGTGTCCTTTAACACAGTGAGATATTTGGGCAGTTGACAGACAAAACAATTATGTCGGCAGCAGCGTTTGCAGAAAACGAAAAGGACAACAAATGTGTTTCTGTCTCCATCTGCTTTCTCGCCAGTCACTGCATAAAAGCCCAAATATAATTTGCCTGCTCAAAGCATGAGTACGCTTATTCTCGGAATGGAAGAGACAGTGTTTCCAAGCTAAAGGCAAGGTCTATGTGCTTCAGAACAACGCTGGGGACAAATTACACATAAACAAAGAAACATACACTACAAGGATATGAGTTCTAGCAGTATTGTTCAATACTGAGCACTTTATAACTTTGTATTATCAGAATAAGGTTACTATAGCAGGCATACATTAGGTACCAGCCACGCAGCTGTGAAACACACATATGTGCACAGAGTAATACAAACACGCACACATACATTCCTATGAGTGTGGAGAAACCTGAGATACCAATTACAGAACACTTTAATGATATAATTTCCTATGTTTGCCAGACTCCTTATTGGAAAAAAAGTAATTTAATGGTTGTGTAATTTGAAAAAAAAAAGAAGAGAAAGAAGAAAGGGTCTTTTGGTATTAATGCTAGCTAACTACAACCCCACACATGGTTCTGTTTTCAGCTGAGCCCCTTTGCGTGACTGGCTCTTTTCAGTTGGCAGGAGCTGCGTATGCTGAGTGCAGTCGAACAATCAAGATATGGCTGTGTTGACATTTGGTTTATCGGGGAAGCTTTTAAAACGGGAAAGATTCCATTGTTTTTATCAGTGGAGTTCAATTAGATCAGCTTCTCTGCCAGAGCTTAAGCAGCCCCCCACCAGAAAAAAATAGTCTGACTTTGTAGTGGTGCATTTATTATAAACCTACACAAGTTGCTTTCCGGTGCATTTGCTTGTCGCGTTCACCCTACATCAAACAGTAAAAGATTGAAGAACAGATTTTGCAACAAAGTGAAATAGAATATAAATAGAAATCTGGTTTGAATACTCTCCAAATGTTAACTATTGTCTAATAGGTCAATAAGGGAAAAGAACAACATGAAGTTTTTATGGTTGGAGAGTTTGCCAACATCTACTGTAAACTAATTCAATAGTGTGAATTGGCAAAAAATGAGCATGAAAACGGAGACCTGACTGAGGTCATGCCTGCACTTCATCAAATATTCATGTGACCCTTGTTTTGTTTTCTTAGGGGGGGGGGATACTTTTTTTTAAGATAAGAGAAGGGGGAGTGCAAAAAAGAGGGGAGCAGGATAAGGGGCAGAGGAAGGGAGTAGTATGAGAGCCCAACTGAGACAGAGGAAGAGAGGTAACAGAGGAAGACTGAGGGAATCTGAGTTGAAGATATAGGTAGCTACAAGGGAAAGCTTATTTTCCCAAACACACAAGCTTACAGAGGTCTCCCCAGAATTCATGCTAGGCTATGGTGTGATGAATTTCAAAGAGTGGAGTATAATGGTGCAATCCCTCTGTGTCCTTCTTTAAGAAAAGCCCTACACTACCATGTGCAGAGGGACAAGCACACAAACATGAAATTTGTGTAAACTCCTTCACTTTCTGCAGTCCTGATTTTCTTCGAAAGACAGGAAGGCAAAGACTTGTAACCAGAGAGGCCCAGAGGACTGTGTCACTCGGCACCCTGCCTCAATCTTCCCAGCACAAGCCACTCTCAGGCTTTTGGTCCTAGGAGAACAAACACTGTTTATTGGGTTAGGTTAAGCCCTCTTGGAAGGAAATGGTTTTGTAATAGGTTCGAAAGTCAATATGTGAGCAGAAAAGAGAAATATCTGTGTAGGGTTAGGCAGAATATTATTGCTAGGTTTTAGAGAAGTTGTGGGATGTTGAAAAGGTCCAAAACAAAATTATTTAGTCAAGAGTGGCTCAAAAGAGGCCGGGCTGAACAGCACCATCTGCTCTGATAAATATATAAATAATCAGCTGCAGCTCATCAGAGCACATAGTGATTCAGTCTCAGCACAATATGGCCTCAGTGTTGCCTTCTGTCAAATTGTGAACTTTGCATTGTGCATTTCAAGCTCCCAACACTGACAGGCTGTTAGCATGACAAACTGTGAGCACAGTCAAGGCAATTTATTTGTAATAAATAAATGTTCACTGTAGGCTTGTGCTCTAACAACTTTTGCCAAGAGAACTGTTACTAGTTAGATCGCAGTCTGAAAGATCGCTGAGTTGATCGCTTGAGAATGATTTTAACAAGAGTAGCTCGCATTTGGCGATTCTCTAACGTCAAATAACACCATTCAGAAGCTCTGTAAGTGACATCATAACTAGTTTAGAAGCCAATTCTGGTCCAATATTCAGCTTACACAAGTGTGATGTGGAAACTCGAAGCCTCCAGTGCACATACACTGAGAATGGACTTTACAGTGAAATAGGAAAATACTCGCATATTCATAGATTCTGGGATTTTCAATGAGTGAGAAGGAGTAAATGTCATTTTAAGGATTTAAAAGTGGTAATTATAGAGAGAATCTTTATCAAACGTCCTAAAACATTACCATTGGTCATTTCTTTTTGTGTAACCACAATTAACTCCAAAAATGGTCATTTACAAAATCCATGAGAGTGATTAAAGCATTTTGTAAATCATAACCAGGAAACTTTAATAATAAATTTGATAAAAGCACACAAACAATGTTTAGACTAAGTTTGGACCACTTCTAGGATACTGAAACTGCAGTGGAAAACTGCCTTGGTAAAACACAAAAAAGGGCACACAAAATCACTAACAGATGTACATTCACTGGTCCCCACTATGGTGCCTTCACATCCCAACCTACCAGTATGATGCAGGTAATAGTGGACAACTGGAAAAAAATACATAAATGAGACTCTGCCTTCCTTAGAATAGCTGACTATATTATAACATTGATGTGTGAATGTGATATCTGAAAATATTATGATGGATACTGATCATCAAGTGGAAGAATAACATTAAAAAGTGCTTTTCAAAACATGTGGGTGTCTGCTATCATTGACCCACCCATGACAAGCTTCCACTGCTCCCACCAGAGCTGAATAATGGTGGGACAGGCCAGTCGGTCGACGGGCAGGGCCAGTAACCAGGCCTGGTGTGTGCAAAAGTACCCAGTGTTTGGCTTTTGATAGGTTCTGCCCATTGATCTGCAACTGGCTCCCAGCTCTAATGAATAATGAATGGCCATATTGTCATCCCACACAGATCACATTTCACATGGCAACGGACAGCACTTGTAATTAGCCAGGACTTTACTGGCTGCTGCCGGGCTGGGTTGAACTTGCCAGCCATTGTGGAACAGAGAGAGGGAGTGTTGAGCCAAAAAATTGCAAGGGCATTTTATAGTATCACATAAAAAGTTTAAAATATGTTAAATCTTTCACTTAAGATCTATGGTATAGATGTGGAACTATTTCTTTCAAAGGAATTGAGCAGAGGACAAAAAACCAGAAAAGCAAGCAAAAACAAGAGAAGCAGAGAAGTATAGCTAAACGAAGGAAATTATTATATATATATATATATATATATATATATATATATATATATATATATATATATATATATATGTATATACTGTCAGGTCTGGGAGAGCAATTATACAATAGGTCACCATGCCCTATTTGACTTAGAAGCTATAAAGTGTGCTTTTCTGAGTAGGGATGCATGATATTGGATTTTTCCCCAATATTCAATATGCAAATTTTTCCAATTCATTTTGGCTGATTGCCGATTCGATACCAATAGGCTATATGCACATATTTTTCTGCACCTAATTGCAGAGAACATCAAGTTTATCCTGTTGTGGAATTAACATATTATTATGACTTCTCTTGATGTAGTGGCCCACTGGCAGATGCAGAAATAAAATACAATGCTTTTCAAAGTGTACTAATTCACTGGGCAAAATAAGAAAATTACCTCAACTTAGGTTACATGTAAATCTAGGGCTGCTCGATTATGGCCAAAATCATAATCATGATTATTTTGGTCAATATTGAGATTACGATTATTTAACATGATTATTTTTTGACGCTCATTTTTGCGATTGCCAATGCTGATATATGCACATATTTTTTTCCATCTGGCTGAGGAGACTATTACACATGCAATCATAGATAATACTAAGTATGACCAAGAAAGACAATATATAAGGGAAGACTGGAGTTCAGGACCTCAGCATTAAAACTTTAATGAACCTGCCAATTGGGTGCAGCAGTAGTTTTCTTTGAGTTTATTAGATAGACAGGATTAATTTGTAGGATTTAATCTTTGGTCCACAGTCCGAAGCAGAAGGTGGCGGTAATGCACCTGGGCTGGTCTAATACGCTGGTTGCCAACCGCTGTTATAAACCAAAAAGAAGAAGAAAAAGTTTTTTCAAACAGAGTTGTACATCCTGTCAGCTGAGGTATTTCCTATCTGTGCAGCCGAACACTGTAGCACCTCCACGAACTATTACATCTTGATGGTCCCAGTGCTTTCTCCACAGCCTCCACTTTGCTCAGCTGCCCGACAGACCCGCTGCTTCTTCCCGCTTTAACCTGAATAACAAACCTAGCTGGGAGAGTAGCGGAGGCTAACTGGCTGTGCTTCTCTCCGCTAGGCTTTCAGCTAACGTTAGCCCCATCTCTCTGTTTTGTTATTCAGGTTAAAGCGGGAAGAAGCAGCGGGTCTGTTGGGCAGCTGAGTGAAGTGGAGTCTGCGGAGGAAACGGGGTTTAGCCCTGGTTTCACTACAGGCAGATTCACTTGCTACAGTGGGCGAGGACATAAAACCAATGAATCAATAAGTAGAAACACTGTTGATTTCTTCCCGTGGAGCCAACATGCAAACTATTTTGGTTCAGTAAATTTCAGCTGTCAGTTAGTCTGGTGAAGGCAGGTTAGACTTTGGACAGAGACGCTCAACGCTGTAAAGGAAAGGCGTGTGCTAGATTTGTAACAAGACAAAATTAGAGCATCATTACCAAATGACAATAATAAACAATAATCCTTTTATCTCGATTATCTTGTTTTCATAATCGTTGGAAGCCACACAACACAAGAGACATGATGACGTCGTGCTGCACATGCACCCTCGCACCAGGGACACTGAGTCAAGCATTTAGTCACCTTATCGGCTTATCATATTGGCAAAAATGTTCATTTTGGGCCAATGCTGATTTTTCATTTCAAAGCCTTTATCGGCCAATATCGATGATGTGCTGATATTATCGTGCATCCTTATTTCTGAGTCTGGAAGAAGAAGCGGCATGAAATACAGTTGTCATCTCGCTCATGAATGTAACATGTAATGTAACAGAATAGTGGTGGGTAAAGATGATGAGCACGTCCTGTCATATGATAACTAATGCTATTCTAAAAGATTCCCAATCCAGATCAAGTAGTTTTACAAGATCTATGGTCTGACAAATGTTTCAATCTGAAATAAGACTTGAGTTCTCTTGCTAGGACCTCTCAAACAAATCAAGAGTAAACAGAGGAAGGTTGATAGGCCATGTCAATAAAGGGAAAAAAGCTACAAATGGAGGTGTTATCATATGATTCTATGTTTTAGATTTACTAATTCCTGATTTCCTGCAGGCTTTCACCCTGGCATTTACTACATAATCCTATTACCACAAAATATGGGTTTATGGCTGCCCTTAGAATGGGTTCTTTTCACTGGGCAATGTGTAGGGGGAGGGGTGTTGGTGGGATCATGTCACTACTACGGTTGAAAACACAGATCAAGGGGTTGGATTTGGACCTTTTGTCTTTCTCTAATTACTGGAAATTGGTTTAACTCGACAGTCTGTGTAGGGATAAAGCCACTTCACTTCACTTGTGAAAATCCAGAATCAAACATGTGAGTGCCCTCATTACGAATATCACAGCTATCCAAGGTCATGCAGCACCCTTGATTCTGTTCACAATCAAAGTCAAGACATTACAAAGCCCGTGCTGAGGTAAAATAAAAGTTACACACAGTGCTATACTGTGTGTAACTATACTGACGGCAAAACTATTATATAGATGTCATCTATCACTTTATTTCTTAGTATCAAGAAGGCTTAAAGTATAAGTGTTGGCAACAGTGGCTTAAATGTTAGAAAGGCAAACTCATGACTGGAAGGTCGCTGGTTGAGTTGGCCTTGAGCAAGGCACATAATATCCCAAATGCTCCAGTGCAGCTGCTCACTGGCCCACAAATAAGGCTGCGGTTGTACTGCTAGACGTGACTGTGTGTAACTGTGTCAAGTATGGCTGAAAATGAGCATTCATGCTCAGCGAATCTGCCCTACGTCAATAGAGATTAAAGAATAAACGCATGGTTAAGTTTTAAGCTAATAAATGGCAATCAATGGCTTCATGTAAGATAATTTGCTACAACCCTGCACAGACAAGCAGAATATAGAATGGATAGATGGCTGTTGGCTTCTGATCTATCTCTGACCCAATCACCAGGACAAAAAAAGGTAACCTTTACCAGAAACTAATCCATCAAGACTAAGATCTTGATTACGCCTACACACACACACGCACACGCACAAAGCAAGTTCATGTAGCATTCATGTTTACTTCCAATTTAGTACAATTTATATAACTATTTAATAAGATTGCATGACAAATATAATAAAGATGCTGTTTTTAATATTTATTGATTTATTGCTCCTTGTACTAAAAAACAGCTATTAATGAGTATCTTTTTGCTTTGAAAATATTATCATAGTTATTGCTGGATTGAATTTATCACCAAACTAGTGCGACTTGAACTGTACTTGGTGTCAATTACTTGTCAATGCTCTTCAAAGTTATCTGAATGTTGTGCAAGATACTGATCAGGTACAAATTCATGGATCATGTTGTGTGAGTCAGCGAAAGGTGTTCTCTTACCTTCAACAGGTGAGTCGGCTGCGATCATGATTACCAACACCGTCATCCCCAGAAACACTGCACGCTGGCCATGGGCATGCATAAGAGCCTTGAGCATTACCACCAAACCCACAGAGGAGACTAAACCTTCCATCATACGGCGGAGGTAAGGTCAAGGCATTTCATCCACTTAAGAAGAGAAGAGTCATTCCGAAGAGACAATCAAAGTATTTTGAGTTGGGTGGCGATGTCGCTTTTGGTTGCCTTTAGTTTAAGGCCCCTCCTTGCATGACATGTGCTCGCAGTGAAGAATGGCTGTTGAACACAGAAGAGCAACAGTGTGACACTCAAAACAAGGCAACCACAGTTTACTACTTGAGCAACCCTCCATTAATGAGTCTGTAATTGGGAATAGGCACTACTAAACTGAGGTACACATGAACACACACTCTGTCCAAATAACTCAAAACCTTTGTTTGACCATTGCATACATTTACAAAGCACACAATAATGATAATACCACCAGTAATAACATAAAGGCTCATTTGAATCTAAACAGGATCACTCTGATATATCTGACAATCCCTTTTTTTCAGAGGAAACCAGCCTTTTTAATTTTTATTAGGAGGTATTCCTATACCAATTAGCATTAAATTACATTAAATGTAGATACTAATAAAGGTTTGTTTTGTAACGTTATTTGGACAATATATTATAGGCTTCTGTATGTAAGTGCTGATTGTCCTGTCACATTCACTCGCACATGGCCAGCCAGGTCATTATAAGGTAACATTAATAACAACATTTAAACAGTTGAATCGGATTAAAATGAGAAATTATAAGCCCATTAGGTAAATTGAACAACTTTAGCTAACTCTACATAGGCGGTTCAACGTGTGACGTTGTAAATAAGGCAAAAGCACCACACATAAAGCCAACACAGACTTCATCCCCGGCTGTATCGCTAGCTTTCAGTCGAAAGCGTCTCATCATGAAACAGACAGTACAGCCTCTTGTCCTACATCCCGTCCCGTTACTTACAAGCTTAACGGTCATGTGGCTCTTCATAAGGCTCGACAAAGCAGGTTACATCCCTCATTTGAGGGACCAGGCGAGCTGCTAATACGGGTCAGCTAACATACTTTGGTAATATTCCCAAAGCTAGCTCTGAGTGCACAGATAACACGATTTTTTTCCTCCTTTCCCCCAGCCATTCCTGTCAGCCAGCTCATAGCTGCGCATTCAGACTTACCAAAAAAAAAAAAAAAAAACGGAGCTCCAACTCTATTAATTCCTTTGTCCGGGTAACGAGAAAATATCCTTGAATGAAACAAAATACAGTCTGAGGCCTCGTCATAAACCTTCAAGTAAGCACCTGCCCACGTTTGAAGTTGTTTCAGTGTAAACGTATTGTGCTGATAGCTGGCTTTCATCTGACACTCTTTTGGTAACAGTTACCTTCTCCTGTCCTGAGGATCGGGTTAGCCCCGCCCCCTGACAGATCTGATTAGTTTATCATTTGTCCAGACCCACTCTCATTGGCTGCGGCTCTTTTCTGTCAAAATGGGGTTTTAAAAATTAGGTTGCTCATCTCCGACTAGCGTCTGCGGCTTCCACGGCAACGTTGTCTCATGCGATGATGCACATAATGTATAACCATAGACGGCTATATCTCTTTGAGCCTTTTTATTGGGTGAATAGAGTTTATATTTCTACTATTCCTGCTAACGTAAATCATCATTCTTTCTGTAAAGACAGGCTTTTTTTAATATACTGGTTGTTGCACGCCTGTGGCCGCTGATTTATAATTTCCTCACCATCTACAGGCCTTTTTAAGTGTTTGCACATAATACGTGACACCGACTTAACTGGATCAGTTAACAATGATGCATATTTGGTTTTTGATGAAATGCAGCCTATTTCTGACAGCCAGTGAGTAAATGCTTCAAATGTCAGAGAGCTTGCAAAGCCCGAGATATGGCCTGGTGCATGATGTAAACACCGTGCATAACAAGGGTTTCTGGCATGGATGTATAGCTGTAGAGCTCTTATAATACATCCATGGTTCCTGATTGAAAATACATAGGGATGATCAGCATAACCTAATCGCGTCAGTGCCAGCGTATGTACATCAACATTCTGGTGCACACCTCCACCTAGTGGTAGTGTAACTAAAATTACAGCTATGGATTTATATTGTATCATGAAATCTTCTTTTCGAAACATGACTTAATGCCATATGAATATTATTTTTTGTTAGTACTCACAAGGCCATTCTTCTTTTACTTATGATAGCTTAAATACATTTTGCTGATAATACTTGTATGTTTTTATTAAATAACATCTTGAATGCAGAACTTCCATATGTAATTGAGTAGTTTTACATTGTATTGGTATTTCTACTTTTACTTATACAAGGTATCAGAATACTGCCACCATGGGAGATTAAGATTAGGGGTGGTGACTTTGACACCTAGGCAACAATACTTCTTTGCTGAAAATCACAAACAGAAATAGCTTCTTCTAATGGCTTGATGAAATAAATCCACATTCATGGAGAGTATAAGTGTAAGGTAGATTCTACACAGATGCCACAGCTTGCTAAATATTTTTTCATGGGGGACAAATCAGTTTGACACTTTGTAGTAATAGTGTAGTGTATGTTTTCTTAATATTGTATATTTTTATTTCTTCTGTGATGTATTACAAGAGTTATTAAACCTAAGCACGCACCTCACCTTACACACACACACACACACACACACACACACACACACACACACACAAATACACCACAGTAAAAAACAGGAGACTTGTGCTGTGACTTAACAGTTTAATGTAAATCCAAGACAAAGTGTGATTACATTTCTACACATATACAATATGCATATGTGAGCATACAAATTCTCATTAATAACTCGATTCACCTCGGAGACCGAAAAAATGATCAAAAGTAACAGTGAATAACAAGCTATAACATAGTTCACCACAACGCGAGCCCCTTCTCACCCTACAGTTAGTAAAGAGGACAATTAAAATAACTATATTCTTCTATTTGACGAAGCTGTTTGTCTGTTAAAATCCTCCTGTAAATTTACAATGCTATCATTAGTTTTTTCGAAGCCTAATATAAATTCACTCCATTTTTCTACAACGAAAATGATTAAGAGAAGCACACAACATCATAATGGTAACACAAGCGCTTAGTAGCAAGTACTGAACTTGTTAGGAGGTTTAATTAATCCTTCTTCTTATTGTCATTATTATATTTATTTAAACATTCTATAAAGCCAGTAAAATATCCATTCTCATAACATACTTAATAATATTAGGCTAAGGAGCAGGGTATACATAGAACGCTACATCAACAGATTGAAATAATGAGACATCACACCCCAATAAACAAAAGTAAATAAGAAAAGACAATTAACCAAGAAGTATACTAGGAAATACTGCAGCACACATTAGCTTTATCGACAAAGAATGAGATTTTATACCATTGAGAAACCATACAGCAATGGACACAAAAGGGGGGTCAGGGTTTGATGCACTCTTAGGTCTTAAGAAAATGTAAATAAATGGATATATTACTTGCATAAATGTTGCTGTGCAAGTAGCTATTTAAGAAGTTGAGCTACACTGATTTATAGATGTCATTTTGAGGATGTACCAAAAGGGATTGTGTCACTTTTCAAATGACTTTGACATGTCCTCTAGCTAGATATTTTTGTAGTGTAAACAGGAAAATCTGACTTTGAATGCAGCTTTGGTCTACCACCTCCAGATTCCATTATTAACACTATAAATATCACTATTTTTTGGCTAGAAATCTCTCTCAAAGTAGATGGGAGAAGCTACAATTTTCCTTCATGTAAATTAGACTGAAACAATCGTACAACCCCAAATTAGGAAAATCAGCTGGTAGAAATCATTCCATATTCTTGCCTGGTTTTAAAGAGATGGAAAACAATCATATTTGAATCCGTTTTGGTAAACTCACATGTTGTAATCACCTGACACTTTCTATCAGTGATGGCATCAAACCTTGACCACCTCACCCTGAATTCCCCCAAGGAATAGCCAGCAAAGGAGCAGATCTCCTTAACAAAGGTTAAAAAAACAAAAACATCCACTCTCATCCAAAAGGGCTTTAAGAATGTTTGTGTAACTAGATTATGAATTTTCTGGTGACAGAAAGTACATCAGCACATGATTAATCCACCTAATACCTGTTTCCTGACCCCTTTGTACTTTGGGAAGCAGCTGCGACTTTTCCAAATGATTCATTATGAGTGTGTGGGTTGATGTTGCAGGTTATCTGTTCACTTCTGGCTAAGTTTCAAGTCACCTTAGAGGAGTTTGTCCGAAGAAGACTAATGTAGCACTGTGTGCCATGCTCTCAGGAATGTTTCTCAGTGTTTCCAAAGCTCCAGGAGGAGAAGTATTCACCATGAGTTGTAAGTTTGAGTGTATTTAATGCCAGGTAAGGAGAATGCCAGGCTTCATAGAGAGTGAGATGCTGCCTTATATAGTTTTCTCTAATTAAAATGACGCTTTAAAGCTTTGGAGGTATTGTTGGTTATTTGGAAGGCAGTACTCTAACAATAAAGTCGCTAGCTGGGAAGGCTATGCTCACCTCAACAACACAAAACATCTTAACACTCTACTTAAGCACATTTTGGTAATTGTAAGGTCACTCGATCTACATTAATGCTCACATTTCTGATTCCCCTTTTTATAAAACACAAAACATTGGCTATGTGAAACAGAGTGAAAGACAAAGGTATCATACACATAAAGTTATTTTCCACAATGCTGAGCACACAGGGCTTCTCATAATTGGATATTTCCTTTGAGAAAATATAGAACCCCTCCTAATCATGAGGATAGTGGTAATTTTTACATTATTTCTCTCAAATGGGATTTTGCTGGAGATCAGATGTATAATTATTGCATCATGCATGGCCACAAATGGTGTAGAAATTAAATTAAAGGTCACCCACTGAGAAAGATCTAAAGCCATTTCAGATGTCGCAGGTAACGTATTACATTCATTTAGTGCAGGTGACCATGGTTTTAAAGGTATTGTTGGTACATTTTTGATTAATTCATTTTTACAGGTCATTCTATACCATGGCACCCTAATGTAAAACAAATTGGGGGCCAAATGTGAAGAATAATGAAAAGAGAAAAAAAAAAGAAAAAGCTGAAAAACAGACTGCAGCTCTTCTCATAGTTGAATGTTCAGAAACAATGTGGCAACTCTAAACAAATGAATGACTGTGCTGTATGACTTAAGTATGTTAAATCCTCCCTGTGTACTTGTACATTTTATACACACATGCATTTGCGTGGGCGGTAAAGCAACATGTCCTTAAAAGCACTTGTAAAGCGTTTAAAGATGAAACCAGAAGTTATTGCCTGTCTGTTCTAGCAACGCTGTGGAGGATTGCTTGTACTGTGCTGTGCTGTGCTGTACATGGTCAATCTATTGAACTTCTTTGGTGGGAGGAGCGAAAAGTCCGAGTGTGACAACGCTGTCCCCGTGGTAACAAGACGGGGGACAGGACAGCAGTCTAGCATGGGTAATGCCAAATTCCCTCAAACAGTGGAATGTTTCAGTAGTCTGCCTCATCACAGAGGAGCCAAAATATTTCAATGGAAAATCATCTCCCTTATGCATGTGTGCTTAGGCCCCAGTGACCAAAAGTAAATTAAGTCGATAATATAAAATAAAAAAAACAACAACAACAGAACAGAGAAGAATGACGTAACCAGCAACGTACTATGTAATCACATCTTTAACTGCCTGGACCCAAGGCTTGCATGCTGGAGCTGACGGGGAGTGGAGAGTTTTGGGTAAACAAGTACCAGGATGAAAGACCACTCTGGGACCCATCAAGAGTTGTCTTTAAGAGATTGTTGGATTTCAAGCCTGGGTGTGGCATCCTCAAGCTGAACTATCTATCTATCTAAGAGGGCCCCATTGGATTATCATCAACTCAACACTTACTATCATCAGCAGTGTTGCAACACTTTACACAATTTCACCCACCTCCACGGAATACTAAATATTACTGTACATCAACCCCCAGGTTACAAAATAGAAATGAGCCTGACATATAATAAAAACACACACACACTCTGATAAAACATCCACAAGAATTATTGCAACAATCTCTAAAAATAAACACAACATGTACTACAGCCATGTCAAAAGTTCAAGATAATGTTAAGTTAAAAAAAAAAAAAAAAAAAAAAATCACTTCAAATGCAAGTACTATGGCATACCATGAAGGAGAGGGGGAAGGCTTTCACTAAACCACCAGCAGTTCTAATGTGCCCACTTCATGAGGACAATTGAACAAAGGAGATTATTTGTATCATTGGCTACAATAAAATGATGTCTGTTAAATCAAGCAGCAAACACACAAAGCAACAGCCCTATTGGTTCTCTAAGTGTTCAGGTATCCCGTTAGGCTGGCGTGGCGATGTCTGTGGTGTACCTGGTTCGAAGACAAATGGACAGTGGCCAACAAATCGAGCTTGTTTCCACAAGATGCCCTTCCAGGTGTATGCTGTGGCATTTCCCTTCTGTTCTGTTCCTGCAGCTCTGAGATGCTACCCAAACCTCAAGCGCAACAAATAACTTCCAATTATCTTTGCTGGAAAAACAAACGACAACAGCAACAATGACAATAACAAAAGGATTCATGTCACATTTCATGGTGTGCATTCAGGTAAGGTAGTGCCCCTGCGGCTCCTACCAACCAACCGGGCTCAGTGTTACTATCAACCTGCTCAGTGCCAACTTGCTACCATTTTAGTCCCATTTAAGATAGAGAGTTTCACCCTGCCCTCCACAGTCCCTACCTAAAACTGACCCTATGCTCTCAACCAGCCCCCCTCACTCGTGCCTACACAGTATCTCTCTCTCAAACAACCCTCGATACTCTGTCTCTTTGCTGCAGCCAGGCTATCTCTAGCCTCACAGAATCACCCTCATTGCAACAATCACTTTCGGTCAGGCCCTTCTCTCGGACTAGCTTTTAACCTTAAAACGCCCTCTACTGTGTCTCAAACATTGTACTGTAACTCATTCCCTGTACATGAAAACTGAGCTAATATCTCTGCTCTGTATTCACGATGCATGAACTCCCTTGTGTGAATTAAAAAAAACAACAAATATATTCCAAACTAAAGCCACATTTTGGGTGTCACTGTGATAAGAGGTTTACGGCTACAGCTGTACTGTACATTTTCATATTTACATTAATATCCAGAGCAAATGTAACAAGAATTTATCTATGACTTTGGTAAGTACCCCAGGCAAGTTATCTCATGCACACATAATAAAATAGCTCAGCTTGATATCAACTCTGACATTAATCTTCATCAACTATAGTATGCTGTCATTAAGGACAAGAAACAGCAAGGGCTGAGCCTACACCTGGAAGAGAGCTACAACTGCCCCGACTAGGATGTCAAACCAGGGAAAAATGTCTCTATGTATAGCTATAGTCTCTCGTGGCTTTCAGGATCCAAGCCAAGTAAACTGTGTCATTATATCTGTAAGGCACTACGAGGGAACAATGGTCAAAACCTAAAGACTGAAGAGGGTTTTGAGGAGGTGGACTACACACGCATGGCTGACAGTAGCACACACAGACAATCACGTTGTACATGCCTATGTTATTATAACCACTTTGTGCAATCACATTGAAAAAAGAGGAACAAATAAATCTATTGGTATCAGGAAAAAAAAAGTTTTCTTCTTAAAACAAACAGGTGCAGACTGCTACATTCTAAGAACGGGGCCCAGCTAAGACACCTAGCTAAAACTGAAGTATCGTCATAAAGGTGAAACATAAAGGAAAATATCTATAAATACACTAAAAAGTTTGTTGTCTTCTGTTGGTTATATTTCCAGAAGCCTCCTCGGCTGAAGAAGGTGGAGTGGGGGGAGTTGCCTCTCTTTTCTCCCCACACCATGAATGATTTGGAAATATTAAGACAGTTCAAGGCCATCAATATTTTTTTCTTTGAAGAGCAGCAGGTTTCCGTATTTCACCTTCACCCAATTCTCTTGGGATTCAAAACTTCCAGTCAGTAACCCCTGTTCAACGGTCACTTCCCAAATTTAAGAGGGGTAAATAAAAGAAAACAAACCAGAAAACCTCCACTGTTCCAAAAGGCCTGTTTCAAACTCCCCTGTAAAACTAATGAGACATTACTTTCCTTATAAAGTAAAGCAAAGTAAAGACAAAAAAAAGCAAAACTGGCCCATTCAGGGAAAAAAAATCGACAACAAAACACCTTGAACTGTACCCCTCTGAAATTCAACCCCCATCTTTCCCTTCTAGAGAGGCTGTGAATCTTTTTTTTTTCTTTTTCTCTCTGTCGTTATATCTTCAAGTTATTTGTGACAGTTTCATGAGGATTGCATGTTCCTCTGTCTCTGTTAATGTCTGAGGTCGAGGAGAGGATGTCTAGGATGTAGATGGGGCTCAGGGCGGGTGGGTCGGGGGAAGCAGCAGCGCTGGGTCAGGCTCTCCAGTGTCAGTCAGTGTCTTCTCTAGAGGTAAGGGTACTGGTTGACCTTGGTGGGGCTCAGCGGGTATCCAGTGTAGACAGTGGAGGCGGGTGAGGCGCTGATGTAGGCCTGGTGGGCAAACTGGGCCTGGTACTGGCTGTGGTGCAGGGTGGGTGAGGGCAGCACACGGTGGCCCATGCTGACTGGGACCTGGTGGACGATGCTTGGGGGGTAGCTTCCGTGCTGGACTGCGTGGCGCGCCGAGCCCTGTGACGCCACCAGGTGGGCCACAGTGCCGGTGGAGCCCAGAGCAGCAGGGGCTGTGTAGGTGTAGAGGTGGGGCTGGCTGGGTAGGTGTGTGGCAGCCAGGTGCGGGTGGACGTTGCCTGTGTGAGAGGGGCTGTTGTGATGGAAGGAGTACGGGGCTTGAGTGGCGATGGTGGGGGTGATGTAGGCTTGCTGGCGCCGATGACCTCCATTTCGCTCGGCTACCATGTGCTGCTGGGCCTGAAGGAGAAGGTGGAAGAAGATATCTTAAACTGTTGTTCAAGGAAAGCCTGGCAACTTAAAGTTTTGTGATTTTCATATATTCACTTCAACTGAAGGATAATATGATCTCTTCACTGCATGAAACCCTTTAAATCCCCATTGGATACTATCACAAATACATCAAACTCGATCCTGAAAGCTGAAAGTTTGGAGACCTAAAGTTTCCTATTCATGTCCCACCATACCTGGCTGAGATTGAGAGGCTGCTGCTGGAGGGGGTGTGGTCCTGAGCGCTGCTGTCGGTAGGACCCGCCTCCAGGCACGCCCCCTGGTACGTGATTATTGCCAGACACCACTCCATTGGAGGATTTGAACTTGTAAGCTGAATTCTGATGGTTCATTGCATCTGCACAGGAAGAGATACAAGTTAAGTTAATACCTAACAGCATAATATTTACTAACTAGCGCATGAGGCTGTGTCTTTTACCTGGCATCAAGCGCTCACACTCATTCGGGACCTCACTGGTTTGGGTTTTGAGAGGGGGGATGATGATGGTGCGTGGGTTGCCATTGTTGTAGTTGTCCAGTATGGTGGTCTTTGTGTCATAGCTGTTGTTGTTGGGGGGTCTGGACTCCACAGTGTAAGGGCTGTTGTTGCTGGAACAGTCGGAGTCGGGTGAATCGTGGACCGTCACACAGCTGATGACATTCTTCCTCTGTTTAGAAGATGAGCTGGAGAAACCAGAAGGGCACCAGTGAGTTAAGTTACAGAGAATTCCAAATCCACCGCAATAACTTAAATATTAATGCTCAGTGATAAATGGAGCCAAACATCAAAACTGTGCCAGTAGTATTTATCATTACCTGATAGTATGTCCTCTCTGTAGTTGTATATATCGACTTCAAAGCAAATATATTGTGTGCAGTTATACTTCTGATTTGTTTTTGCAAGGTATAAATATGTAGTCACCACTGCTAGCAATTTTAAAAAGCTAACTTTTTGGGTGTTATCACTGATATATCTTGTGCCAAATGACTGTGCGGCGATAAAACTGATTGATCAATGGTCACAAAACCCTAACATCCCAGGAATTACAATTGCCTGGATAGAGCCGTTGGCATTTATGACTCTAGATCAAATCAATTTTATAGTTGTGCAGTCATTTGATAACAAAATTACAAATATACTGTATGTCATTTAAAATGTCTGTATTATGTTATGCACTATTTGGAAATCCAAAATAAGAGATAACAGGAAAATAAGATGACATAAAGTTGGCCTCTTAGTTTTTCTGGCAATGGTGAGCAGATATTTCTACCCTGCTAAGTGAAAGCAGATGTATGCCATGTTTTTGAAAAGTCTTTGTTGCGCCTGTCTTCTGAGACTGCAGCGCTTTGTGATGTGTTTATTGTGGAAATTTATTTTGCAATGACTGTAAAATTATGATGCACCATGCAGCCCTAATCCAAGCCTGCAAATCTCTAACATCCATAACAATTTTCAGCAACGAGACAACACCATAAGCACTGGTAACCCAACTGATAAACAAACCTCTTAGCCTGTATCAACCATGCTAAAAATACAGACATTAATTCCTAAAACTCAGCAGAACTGACCTATTGTTTTGTTTGTGGTCATCTTCCTCATCTGTGTCACTGCTGATGGTGATGATGCTGACTGCAGGGCTGGGCGTGTCGGGGATGATGATGGTCTGTCTAGGGACGTGGTGCTGGTGCTGGTGGTCGCGGGTGGTGCTGGAAGCCTGTTCTGCTTCGCTAGCCCCCCACACTCCACCCCCACAGCCCTGCGGGGGCGGGCAGTTGGAGGCCGAGCCGTTCTGTAGCACGGCGCAACGTGGGGGTGTGTTCTCCTTCACCCGCTTGGAGCGCTGCGGGGACAGCACTGCCTGTGAGGATGACACCTCATAGGCTGACATGTTCCTTGAGGAAAGACAGAAATGGAATTGAGTGTCTTATAGAGGGGCAAGACACACAGATGATGAAAATCTGATACCTCAACATCAGAAGTCGTGAGAGATCATAATCTCATTGTGAGCTACCAGGATGGTGATTTACAGTAATCTAGAGTGACCCGAGAGTTATAGTACCTCGCAGACATTTGGTGCTGTTTGTTCTTTTTGGCTGAAGGCTGCCTCATAACGTGTGCCACTCCCACATTGAGCGTCTGGTTGGATGGGAGCGTGACGTGGCCAGCCAATAAGGCTGGCTGCTGCATGATGGGATTATAATGGCTGCCATGAGGGTGGGAATTCCTGTAATATATACAAAGTTTTATGTTATAATAATAATATAATAAGAAACCTGGAAGTCAGGAAGAAATGCATATGATAATGGGAAATACAATGAAATATCAGACCAGTCAAACCCTATATAGCATATGAGGAATAAGACAGACAGGTAAAGCAGTTCCCACAAAGGCCAGCAGGTGGCAGCAGCTAACTTTTCTAAAGAAGCCAAAAGGAGGAGCGGGAACAAGTGAGGGAGAGAGCAAAGAGGGAGAGCAGAGGAGCTGACACCAGCAGCTGTGGAGCGATAGCTCTGCAGAGGAAGTGCGACACTTTCCCAATCGTCTCTCTGAGGACAGCAGAGCTGCCACTGGACAGGAAGGGAGGGAGAGACGAGGAGGGAGAGGAGTAAGGGGGTGTCTGGTCACAGATGGACAGCTCCAAATGAATCTGAGCATACATGTCCCCAGCAGCCCTCCACATACACATTATATACCTGCATCCTCCTTATCTCCCTGCAGATTGCCTTCTCCCATCTATCCATCCATTTATCGAGTTATCCCACTGACAGGCTATACTCAACATGATGTCTCTACATGTACATATATCCCATCTCCCTGAGGTGAATCTGCCCTTCTAAAAGCACCCGTGTTCATGTGGGGACTGTGATTCATTGAAGATAAAGGACAAGCTGTCAGGGTGGTACAGGCTTCCCGGTCAATCAGTCTCATGCCATACCATCTTCCTATAGCACATTTTGACCTATAAAAGCCATAAAACCACTGCTGGTTTTTTGAAATTAGTTTATCTGACCTGAACTGCAAACATGCCCCTGGTATTATGTGTATAAACTTGATTTCACAAAGTGCTTTTTTTTAAAGCTTTTAAAATATATCAACCTTTTCAGATTTATTTAGCCAGCTTAATCCTTGTGTAAAGAAGGGTGGATTCAAAAACTGCAGGCCACAGTGCACAGACTTAAATAAATGCTCTCTAAAATCAGTGAAGGTTAAGACTGGCTGGGAGCAGTTTAAAGTAAGGGAGCAGTGTTGTTTACCTCCAGTTGGCGAGAGGCTGTGTGCTGCTCATGGAGTCAGGGATGACAGTGGCATGCTGGACTGAGGTGTGGGTGAGCTGCTGCCAGGCTGGAGGCAGCAGGATCTGCTGGGTGCCGCTGGGCCAGGCCTGCTGAGGTGGGAGAGGACAGAGTGGGGGGATAAACAAAGAGGGTGAGAAGATAGAAAGTACAGATTGAAAAGACAAAAAAAGGAGACACAGAAGTCTGTCATGGGACTGCAAAATTACCCAGGATACATTTTTCTTTAATAAAATATAAATTCATGAACAAAGGTGACTCATTGAACTTGGCTGATTAGTTTGAGGGTGTTGTGATAAATTACAATATCTTTTCAAAAGTGCAGAACAGCTGGTTTAAAGTAGCTACTGGGCATGCAAAATGAACTCTGCCGGCTTCAAGGAGACATCCATCGACAAAAGAGATAAGACCAGGACTTAATAAAGATGTACAGCAGCTCCTTTCTCTGTGTGCGTGTGTATGAGTGAGTGAGCACATGTGTGCATGTCTACGTGTTAGTGTGATTATGTGTTTGACTTGAGTCAAATCAACCTATGTTGTAATTAAATTCATAGGCCTATTCAAGCTGCTGTGAAAGAGGCTACTTTGTATTTCTGAAGCAGAATCGAAGGAGTATCAGGCATAATATGCCCCAAGATGTGCCAAGATGAGTGTGCGTGCATGCATGCCTGAGCGTATTTGTGTGTTACTTTGTGTGTAACCCTAATAGTTTAATGCAGTTCTATTGATTAGCACTTTAATGTCAGGGCTAATGAATTGTTCCTTTAATACCATTTGCACATCTATTTACAACGACATCAGTATGTGCTGCAGCACACACACGTTTAAATTGAGGGAGAGAAAGACAAACAGAGAGAAGAGAGAGAGGCGCCATACAAAATGAAAAGCAGTTAATCTGTGCATATGCTGCGGTAACTTTTTACCTTTATCCTTTTACTTTATCTTAACAACTCATATTTGCTTTGTTCTGCCTGTTTCCATTATAATCTAAAAAAAATAGCTGTTTCTTTATCAGAGTCTGGCTGCAGGCTTGTAGATGTTGAACTCTTTTTGTCTGAGGCAGGTTGCAATGTCCAAACCAGCCAGCCTGTGGGTGAGTTGCTGCAGGGGGCATCTGCAGGCCAGCAGAGCTGCCTTGTCTGTGCACTGATGACTGACATCTCTAATGGAACATTCTGGAGCTCGAGATGGTCTTTACATCCAAGACCACATCCAAGGCCTTTTATCAACATGCCATTAAGAGACTCTAATACATCCATCCATCTCCTGTTCCTCCTCCTCCTGCTCGCTCTATCTCCATTCCTGGCACTCTACATGCCTCTCTCACTAGGCGTCTGTGTTGTGTAACCAGCCTGTCTGCCCTGAAATGGTAACCCAGTTAAGAGGCCATTTTCTTTCTTCTCAGAGAGCCTACCATCACTATCAGCAGCCCACCACCTCCCACCTCGACCTACACTCCCTGGGTGAAAACCCTTTGTCACCTCAGGGCTTTGAAAGCCGCAGCTCTCACTCCCCAATTGTTTCCACATTTTCTGCATTCCTGCTCCAGATAAAGGTCCTGCTGGTTTCCCTGCCTCCCAGCTTGGAGCCTCCTTTACTCTGCCCCTTCTCTGCACACCCAGGGAGCTCGGGGCTAAACGTGCACGGGTCTGAGTTGGGCAAAGGGTGCATGGGCGACAGTGAGCGGTGGGTGGGTTAAGGCACAGGTGGGGAGAAGGCAACAACTATCCAGCCAAGCCTGTGAGACCTCCCACAGTAAAAGAATAAAGACTGAGGAACACACACACACACACACACACACACACACACACACACTGCACACCCAGTTATTAGGTGTGCTGCTCACTGGCCTATATAAACCATCTGCTTACGTTAACTGTTTACTGCCTTTGTTTAACATGTGTACAGAAAGAGATTACAGTAAAGATCAGCAGAGCATGGCAGCTATGTGTGATCAATACTTGATATATCATTTAATGTAATTTACATTTTCCTTATTAAGACATAGATATTTATTTTTTTGCCTTTGACAGATCCATCATATATCCATGGATCTGGTGATGCTGGTCATGCAGAGCCTCATCCAAGCTTCCCCTGACCTGTCAGGATCCTCTGAGGCCTGTAATTTGGAGCGCCTGACTTGGAAGCAGCCCTGGAGCTAATCACCATTTGGTATCTGACAGATTAACCCACCATAGAAACACAGGCGCGCGCACACACATACACACATAGAGCTTTGCTGCCTGTCTGCCTGCCTACTGCATGATTAACTGGAGATAAGGGAGCGCTTCAAACTCCCTGGATTCTCAGGGATATTTAAAGCCTTCATGGAAATTTCCATAGGGAAAGAGGTGGTGTGGCGATGGAAGTGGTCTACGGTGTGTATGTGTGTGTGTGTGCGTCTGTGTGTGTGTGTGTGTGTGCCAAGAGAGTGATGCACAGTCACTCTCTGTTACTTCCAACAACTGTATATTAGCAGCTAAAGTTCTGGCTCCACTGTGCAGGCTGCAGTGAAGGCCTTCTCTGTGTGAAAGGCTCTTGCCTTTGTGTGCATCAGACCGTGGCAGCCTCAGCCTCCAGGAGAGCGGGGCAGCAGAGAGAGAGCGGGGCGAGGGGGAGAGAGGAAGAGGAGAGAGAGAGAGAGAGAGCCAGGGAGCAATGCACAGGAGAGCTTGGCCTGAATGCGCTCAGGAAAAAACAGCTGCCAGCAGGGGCAGGGTCACGAACATTGAGTGATTTCCAGCCTCCATCGATAGATACTATTCTTAGTGAAGGCTTAAAAAACAAGGGATGCAGAGAGGTTTTTTTTTTTTTTTCATTTGAGCAGTTTGGAAATGTTTTTAACAGGCACTATTACTGTTAAGACCCCAAAACTATACTAGGTCCATCTCTGTGATATCTTCCTACCTGTGTAAGAAGTCCAGGTTGGATCTGCAGAGGCTGGGCACCAGGGGCCTGCGTCACTATGGGAACAGCATTCTCCATCCGCACAGAGTAACTGGTGTGCTTGGAAGGGGACGCCTGCAGCCCTGTGCACAAATAAAGGACATGCACAGAGAATATCAACAAATAAACCCTCCACATCTGTCACCTCATACACAATCATGCTATCAGCAAAATTAAGAGCGAGAGATCAGATAACGTGTTATATATGCCCACTGATTTATCTGTATTCAACAGATGTCTGCCATGTTCGAATATAGCAACCCTGCTTACAAAAACAGTAGTCATGGCAGTAGTGTAAAAAACAGCTTCTAATAATGGATTTTTCATCAATTCCACAGAAAGAATAAATAGAGAAATAAAATAATGCCTTAGAGCTCTTCTGCCTTCCCAGTGCAAACACAGAGGAGACAAAAGGGGTGAGTAAGCATTACACAAAGATATTAAATTTCTTTTCAAATGATTAATTTCCTCATCAAGTTATCATTGGATCACTGTTTGTAGATTACGATTGACACTGCCTGTGGGGTGCTAGGCTGAGCTGCAAAACAAAAAGACAGCAAAAGAAGAGGACTTTATGTGCACAGACAGAACTAAAACTGAGTCTTAGAACTAGTGCAGCTCTTAAGCTTTGACTGATTTACATTTTTATTATGTTTTATCTACATATCACAGCCTGTTCTACTGCAGGTGCTCTTAGCTGAGATTTCATGTTTTCCCCATATGACCACGGATCTCACCCTATCCATCTGTGCTAATGCATTCTGTCTGGTAAGACCTCCTTACCTTGGAAGCCAGGAGGGCAGACAATGAGCGCCTGCTGGAAGGGGTCGGGCCGGGCAGCGCAGAGCTGAGGAGCCCCCGGCTGCAGAGGCATGCTCCTTTGGGCCACAGCTGCCATGGAGGCAGCGGAGGGCTGGTAGAGTGCAGATTGGTAGTTTAGTATGGAGACATCAGGACTTGCAAAGGAAAGGGTGGCATTGTTGGTGGAGGAGGGAGCCAGGTTGGTGGCCTAAAGGAATGATGGGACCAAAATAAAAAAACAAAACAAAACATGAGAGTGGAGGTACTGATGGGAATGACAGGGAAGTGGAAATGCTGCAGGGTGGAGAGGTTGAAAAACAGACATTGTAAAAAAAAAACAACCCAAACAAACAGAAATTAACAATATTTTAACAAAACTAAACACATACAAATGCAAAACAACCAGCAGATCAAGAGAAGATGGATAGCTGGGCATCTGACATTGATGAAAGCTGATGGAAGAATGAGGAAATTGGACGAATGATTCGAACGTTTCTTAAAATATGCAGACTGTTGATTTGATTAATTAGAGGGAGAGAAAGAATGAGGTGCAATCAATGCTACAATTCTTAGAATAATCAACCATCAATGAGCAAAATGCCACCAGAGCACATTTAGATTGAGATGTGATTTTGTACCACTTGCAGCATTTACTGGCCCACGAGCCTTACTTTTTTAAACCAGAATAATGTGCTGGAAATGTATACTGTCCTTATAGTGTCTATAAATATACTGGACATGAATTTAGCGATGCTTTATATGTCTCAGTACACTGTTTTGCAACAATAAACCACACACCATCATAAACATCTCCCTAATTATCACACTTAAATGAGTGATGAATTCCTAAAGTCAGTTTAAATAAAAATGTTACAGAATCATAATGAGCCAACATAATGAGCTGCTGCAAAATTTGACATTTCATGTCACAGCTTCACTATCTATCCCCCAAATCAATATGCCTGACCGGAGTAATATTTCACAGCCAACAGTCACTCTATAATTATGTAAGCTTAGGTAACTCCAGCATGTCCTGACCATTAATAAGACATGTGGAATACTAAGACTGCCTGGGAACATCCTAGATACAAACAAATGCTTTTAAGAGACACCGTTTGCTCAGCTTGTAAGTAGTATTCGCTCCATGAGACACTGTCTAATTTTAGCGCTTTCATTAAGCGTACATAGGGGCGGAGGGAAATACAGAGACAGCGCTTTCATTTTTCATTTGCTCTCTTTAGCGTGTTCGATGAACACCAGGGGAGGGAACATAATCAATATGGCACTGTGGCATTCATCATAAACAAGCACGGAAGCAGCAAAATACAAACCAAAGATGCATTCCTGCTTTGCAAATGAATCGAGCTGAATAAATCACTAACTTAAGTCTGTCTATATGCCCTGAGAGCCGGGCGCAGAAAAGACAAGCTGAGGGAATGTTAATCCATTTAAATCACAGCAAGATGGGGTTTTTGTCGCATGCTACACAGTGTGAGCTGGCTCGATATAGTTGATGATAAAGAACTCTGTTTACTAAAGAGAGGGGTGGGGGGAGAGCAGGAGTTTGTAACTAAGCACAATGTGGAAAACCTTGCAACCCGACGCTCGGTGATTCCGGCAGAAGCCAAAAGTCAGCAGTTTCGATTCACAGACTGTATGGGAACGAAGCGGTAAAGCACCACAGGCTCAACCCAGAGAAATGGAAGGAAAGAGGAGAAGACAGAGGAGGACAGGAGTGAGAGGAGGGAAAAAGAGAGGAAGCCTGGTAAAGGGATTCTTAAGGCCTGAAAGCCCCAGAATGCAAGGCAAGCAGGAAGTGGGGCTTGTCATGTGTGTAATCAGCACTTTGTGACAATCCCACAGGACCTGGGGCACAGACAGAAATGCAGGCAGACAGATATACATGCACCAAGGCAGAAAGGCAGCCCAGTAAGCATGGAAACGTGCAGACAGACAGGCAGAGCAGACAGAGAAAAACAAGCATCCGCTCTCAAGCTGCTAAGCTACTGGCAGTTGAGTGTTTAGAAAACAATTATTTGGATAAGAAAGCATTAGACTGGCTATGTAAGCAAGCTGCATCTTTAATATTTTAGCTTGAATGGCTTGGCTTCATTATCCGTTGTCTTCAATATACATATACTTACATATCCTGTTTATGCAGTATTTTATTAATGCACATTCTAAACTGTACCATATGCTCATAATTTATTTTAGAGCCTATATGCACTCTTCTTTTTTTTTGTTTATTACATTTTTGTCCTTTAATCTATTAAACATGTATTGAAATATAAGTTGGAAATGCAGTAAACAACAGCGTAACTATTTGACATACTTTTATATTTACCTGGCTGTGCACAGTGTTGAGCTGGTTGTTGAAGGTCATGGTGAGGTTGGTGGAGGTGCTGGGGGCCACATGGGTGATAAAGGGTGTCTTGCTCTGGTTGACTGTGTCGTACATGTTGACACGACGCTTACAGATCTCCATGTTTTGGAAGCACGACTTCACGCTACAGCAGGGACAGAGAGTGAGGGAGAAGGAATGAGCAGTGTGTCATACCGTCTGACAGTGGCAGATGTTACTTCACCGTTCGAAATGAGAATTATGTAAACAACAACAACAGGGCCTGTTGAGCTCGTACTGTGTGCTGTGCGGGAAATCGAGGAGATGTGACATGGTAACAAAGGGGTGGTTGAGCGTTTCAATAGGGGTGATCCTCTTGTCTGCGTCGATGGTCAGCATCTTGGTTAACAAGTCGATGAACTCCCTCCTGTCTGCCTTCTCTGCCAGCATGTCGCTCCCCTCCAGATCTGACGTCATGTTCACCTGGAGGCATGAAACCAACACACAAATTTCAAATATTTCTTCAACGCCTGATTGAGTATTCAAGGTCTCTGCAGACGACAGAGAAAAATCTCTCCCTCAGCTTATTCCCATAGAGAGACCTATTAATACTCACAAGGCCTCATCAGTTAGGGTGTCAGTCTGTGTGTCACAGAGCCCAGTGATAACCTTGCACCTTAGTGACATTATAAACATTTGCACTGGTATTCATAGCAACACTTGAAATATCTCCTGGCGCCTCCGCTGAGATTTTTATCTATTCCTGAGATGTGAAAACAAACAAAAAACATGAACCCAATAAATGCTGCCATTGGCTAGTCATTAAAAAAAAACCCTCCACAAAGGACACCATTTTGTGAGTGCCTCTGAAAAAGCTGACATGAGAGAGAGAGAGAGAACTTAACCTAAATATGTTCTGAGGCAATTCTGGGAAGCTGCCTTGGAACATCGTGTTGCTTCATCTGTATTAAGCATTGCGGCTTAGGTTGTGGATAAATACTGGGCAGAGCGGCAGATTTCTGCACTAATGGAAAGCTACGCAGCGAACATGAATTGATTTGTTAGACAGGAGGCTGAACCTGGGGTTTGTGTCCACTTTTAAGGTTGTCATGCGGGGTGAGGAACGAGGGGAGTGGGACGAGGTCATGATATAGCTAGTCTGGGTTTAAGCCAACGAGCAGATTGTCAGTCAGTGCGAAGACAGAGACAGGCATAGAGGCAACAGACAGGCAGCCTTGTTTACTGTGACTGCCATGCAGAGGTAGCAGGCCTGTTTTTCATAAAGACGCAGCGCTTATCTGTAGGCCTGCTCCAGGGGCTATCAGATGTGCTGCCAGTCAACACTGCAAATCTGATTCAAATCTCTTTCTCTATGCAGGTTATTCAGACTCTGTAACCATTCCTCTCTGCTTGCCATCTCTACTGGCTGTGATAAAGGAATAATCTGCAGAATGAGGTGAGAAATAATCACATTGTCCTCTGCTTGTGGAAGAGATGACTTTGGGAAATGTACACAGTTTGGTTGCACATGCATAGCAGCTGGGATTCGGCTGAGGCGTGCCGCAATAATCACACTAAATAAGAAGAAGCTCAGAGGAAAAAGAAGGTTGCTATCATCCATTGAAATGAAAATATGTCAATTTATTCGATAGAAAAGATATTTTCATACTTCATTTTCTTTCAATAGCAGCAAACGACAACGTTTAACGTTTTCAAATCTTGAATAAAAATGAAAATGGTCAGTCAAAAACATACAGACGAAGGGCTTCAACTAACGTGGTCAGCCTTGCGTGTCTTGCATGTCAACGGCTGTTTGTGGAGGCACATCTGTGTCGTGAGGAGCACTGACATGCCACTCTGGAGTAAGGGCAGGGATGGCAGATGTCGAGCAGTGGGACAGATTGGGCTACGCCTCAGGAGATGTGGAGCTAGGCATGCAGGATGCGATCCTGTCTTCTACACTGCCTGACGACATGCGCAGATTTGCCCATAAACTTTGCTTCTCAGTAGGAGAGGTAGTAGAAGACAGGAGAAATGAATTTGTAAGGGCATGTAATAAAAGAAAGATAAGGTGAAGACCCTGTTGAACACCATTCTAATTCACCTCTGCTCCTCCTGCCATGTCTTCACTCCTATCAACAACAGAGATATTGAAGGTCTGCAGATCAAAGTGAATCCATTTCCTAGCAGTTCCGGACTTTCTTCCATCTACATCAGGCCTCTAGCTGGGCTCGGCATTTGCTATAAGTCGGTCTCTGATTTACTTAAATTAGATATACTTGTGACTAAAGCCTCCCCACATTTCCCACGACTGAAAGGAGGTTCATTATCTCTTCCTGGCACCCTGCCCTCTGTCTTTCAGGGCCTTCAGCTATATCATCCATTATACACATAGAGACAGATGTCCACAACACTGACTTGTTTATACGGTTGGGATAGTGAGATGGGGCAAAATAGGCAGTTTTCTCCTACATTAAGCTTGTGCAGCTCTGCTGTATCTCCTCTGTGTTTTTGTAGTAAGCTGAGTCTAGCTGCAACAGTGAGAGGAAGACAGGACAGAGAGCTTGAAGCATAGGAGACAGAGATGACCCTGGGGATATCATACCAGTGCAGGTTGGTTTCATTAAACTCAGTGCTGCATGTGTGTGTGTGTGTGTGTGTGTGTGTGTGTGTGTGTTTGTGTGTGTGTGCGCTAACTGTAAATTCAACAAGCCCAGGCAGCGATACTATCTTGTCCTACCCGACATGTTATTCCAGACAGGCCTGACAGCGGCCCTGGGCGCTAGTGGACAACCGTAATTGTCTCCATCACTTAAGTAGCTACATGTGTTGAGTATCCACATGGACAGTTTCCAGAGGCTGCTGCTGCTGGTTATACACCAAGATGACCATATTCCAAAGGAAATAATTCACCTGCTTAACTTATCTCTTGGCTAGTCATTATCAGAGGCAGGATCGAGTAGCATGACGACAAGAGAGTACTGTCAGAGATCGGAAGGGCCTGGGAAAAACATTGTAATTTTCCATTCTCGCTGCCTTATCTGCCAGCAAAACCAGTACTTGGCTAAGCGAGGGTGAACCAAACAACACTTACTATCATCTCACTGTCAGGCACGTCCTATCAAAATGTCATGGCTACATGTGAACTTTCCCACCGTGGAGAGATGAATTCACCCTGAGTCATAGAGAAAAGTGACATTAAACATAGCTGTGCTCAGCCGCTGTGATTTTCCATACATAAGTCTGCTATACATATAAGTCACTTGCTGGTGTTACACAAGATCTCCTAAATAAACAGATTCCCACAGGTGACATGCAGGGCTGCAGGCAGAGAGGGGCTAACCAGCAGAGTTACGCATGCAGTCACAACATGATGGGTCCTGCTAAGACGGTCTGTATAACTGGTTGGGACCAGTGTGTGTGTGCGTGCGTGTGTGTGTGCATGTGTGTGTGTGTGTGTGTGTGTGTGTGTCTGTAAGGGTAAGACAGGGAGAGAAGACAGTATTTTGTGTTCATGCCCTGTACATGCTTACATGTTCTGCAGATGTACAAAGTGAAGACATAGCCACAACACTCACTCCAGCTTAAATAGCTTTCAAGAAAGCAAACTGCACATATCAAACACATTAACCAGCCTCACCACATGTTCAGCTCGAATGTCTGTAAGTTATTAGATAGCGGTTAAGCAAAATGAAGAGCAGAAGCAGAGTTGAGGAGGGGTTTTCAATGAACAGATGTTTTCATTTCACTCTGTAAAGTCCTATATAACAACAGAGCTACAAAGCACCTGGAGATCAGGCCCTGGCAGGATAAATATTTTAAAGGACTTCAAATATTTGATAGATAATTCTTGAGCTGTGATGGATCAAACTGACCCGGGACCTGAATAGTCCCATCAGTTGGATGTGAGTGCAGGAGAAGACAGAGCAAAAGCAAATAATACATCTATTGTCCGGTCGTGTGAAGAGAGGAGTTGTGCTTTGTGATACTGAAACGACATACCTGCGCCATATCATCCAAACAGTTGAAGATGTACTTGCGAGCCTCCTTGGACTTGATCCCCGTTTCACCCTCGTGGTCCTCTGGAGTCTGTGGGAGACAAAAAGCAGATGTTCCTCTCAAATCCCATCACACTTCCCCTCTGGAAACTCACTATTTACATTTGGCTCATTACAGCCTCTTGTTGTTGATGTGCAGCAGGACTCAGCTTGCCCTCTGAGCAACCCTGGGGTAGCACACAAACACTCATCTAACAGCCAGGAGAGATGGGGAGACTTCATGTGGAGGAACAAACTATATCACACGAACACTGAGACAATATACAGAACATACCCTGCACTAAACACACTCAACTAAAATGTACATATGGACATTCACACGTTTCTGAACCACATGGCAATGCACAGTATACACGTATGTGATCATCTCTTTCAAAGGATGAAAATTTACACAAAACTGATCTGTGTTGACTATAGAAACCTCCTGACTGAACACATGATATTTTTAATTACAGTCAGCAAAGCAACGCAGCTGCTGTTACGTGGAAACACATGGCAAGGTCGAATTAAAGCTGAGCAATCACTCTTACAGACTCTTCCCATTTGTCTGTGTGTCTCTAAGAGTGGAAAAAAAAAAGTGGTCAGGACTGCCTTGATATTTGATTTTCCACATACCGTAAATGCTAAAAAATCATGAGGAGTTACAGCAGTGGTGTCAAGTGCAAGCTAATCTGTCTGTGTCTTCCCTACAATGCCGCTGTCAGCTTTTGTCTCGTGGAACTCAGAAACATCCGTTTTTTAAACTGACAACAGTGTCAGTTTTAAAAGGGCCTCATAAGCACAATTACAATTTTTCAAGGAGAACTGGGAAATTATTACATTTGAGTAAAAACATGCGCAACTTTTACCTGCCAACTGCTAAAAGCCCATGGGCAGCTGTTTGACATGAAAACATGTACTCTATGTACTCTAAAGACCAATCATCATCAGTTTTTGTCAGTGTGGTATGTTGCTGGGATTCATAAGAAACAAATGAACCACAGATCACTCCTAGGCACAGGCGGTGCAGACATGGTAAAAATATCACCATACCCTGCAGAGATGGATCAGTATTTGCAGCTCGATACAGTCAAGAACTCTATGTACACATTCACTGTGTGGCACACTAAAAGTTCAACTTGAGTTAATGAGGGTACAAAAGAAAGGAGTGGATCTCCTTATTGAGTGGCCTACATAAAGTGGGAGGGGGTTAGAGCAGATACCCTCTGAGCTGGATACACCAGGCTGGGTTTCCATTTGCCAAATCCTCTCACACAGATCCATTTTGTTCTCATAACCCTCTCCCTTTGTTTATAGCCAGAAACAGGACTATCAATGCCTCACACAGCGCAGCCAGAGTTTCTGGAATGTTAATGGAAGCTTTTTCTGGCAAAGATTTTGCTCGTGAGATATATCACTTGCTCCTAGAAGGATGTTCTTGATGTTACCAGTTTGTGCAATATGTGCATGCATCTACATCATTCCAGGTGTACCTTAAGTCTCCAAAGAGGATAGGTGGAGTCGGGGTCTCTGTTGAAGAACCTAGTGGTTTTTGTCCCCGCACTCAACAGATACTCTGCCGGCAGACCCTGTGTCTGTGAGATGTACCGGATCTGCAAGACAGAAGATGAAAAATGCATTTGAGACTTTTCACATCATGTGCATGATTGGACCATAAGCTTCATTTAATTGGGAAGCACTGTGAATCTTTACTGCTGATGACAAAAAAGGCTAAAACTTTAGGATGAATGTTCTTTTTGGCGGTTTGAAAATCTAGGGTGACATTAACTACTCCAGACTTATCTGGCTGAACAATGACTAGCACCCAAAGCTCAGCTCAAGAGTCTAAGATTGATTTGAGACTTGTAAATGAGACACTTTGCCAAGTTTTTGGGTTTGTGAAAAATCAGGCAAGCTTGTTCGGTGATGGAGCACAACTTGCTCAAGGTTTTCCCACTGAGCCTCGTCTGACTGATAGAGAGAGGGGAACTCGGCAATGTCTTGCTCTGGAGCACAGGGGCTGCGCTAATTGGACAAGTGGCTCTGTGGCATCTGTTCAGATAAACAGGGAGGCTGCGCAAGAATCATCAGGGGCTGTCAGGGGGATTGGAGAACCACCCCACCCTCCCAAACATACTCATGAGCACACACTAACAGAGAAAGAACACACAAATGCACACACATTAACGCAACTGTACAGACAATTATGAACACAGATTTATGGGTACGCTAGAACCCAAAGACGGAGTCACAAGTCGCTTAGAGGTCAGGCGACAGTTTAAAAGGGTTCAAGCAATCATGATGTGTTACCTGGTCGTACTCCGAGGCTCCAGGGTACAGGGGCCAACCAAGGAAGAGCTCAGCTATCACACAGCCGAGGGACCACATGTCTATAGCTTCACAGAACGGCAGGCCCAGGATGATTTCAGGAGCTCTGAGGAGAGAGAAACACATCATATTTGTTAGAAATCAGACAACAAAAAGACCAACAGGTGAGGGTCTGAACACTCTCTTTCCTTTTACAATGTGTTAAATGGATCAGACCACACAGTGCTATAATGGGACTCTTCCGTGACTGACAAAAGACACTGAATTTCAGACATAACTGTGACATGACTACAATGACATGTACACTATCTGCGAAAGAGTGAGAGGAGCTTATTTTCACACTTCATATGAGCTCATGGAGAGCTGCCCAGTATAGTAAGCGCAGGTAAGAAGAGGAAATAATCTATGCTGCATATGTACGTAGGAGTGAGCTGAAGACTGTCCATAAATTTTAGCATTGTTCCCAAAGCCGATGCGATTTAATTATACAACAACCACACACAAATTAGGTACACATTTTTGCACACAAACAGACATTGTTTTACAATTCGACACCAAGACAAAATTCAATTAACCTGCTATATCTGAAGGCTGTTAGTGTTATATTATCTTAACATTGATCACTCGATGCAGCCTTGGAAAAAAAGCTTGAGATTTATTTTCGCTGAAGTTGAATATCACTCGGTTTGGCAGTCTCCAAGGTGCCACCTTACAGATTACTGATTGATGACTATGCGGGAGCACCAATCACTGAGCCCCAATCTCTAGTGCCGGGTAGAGGCAGAAGGGTATGTTTACGCAGCTTCACGGTCCACAGCCACAAAGCAATGTGGAAGCAATTATGCCATGAAAAATAAAACCAACATAAATATTCTCTAGAGCATGTGACAAGCTTCATGTGGACTTTTAGTGGGCTACATTTGAGTTAATAATGTCGGTGCTTAATTCTCACGTTGGCTTTTCCCAGTTGTACACACACACACACACACACACATACACACATAAAGTGATACACAAAGAGACCATTTCAGTAGAAGAGGAGATAAATATCTATGATTAGATGAAAAAGAAGAAATATTGTTTCAATAATATGAGCAGCACTGCAGTCCCAAACAATTCCCAAATTTCATTCAACACGTTTTATGTCCTGTCAGAAAGACTAATACAGCTCCTGTGAGCGTACGTCTCTGATGGGGCTTAAAATAACCACGAAGACAGCGACTCTGCTCTTTAACAATCCAAAGCACTTTCAAGATGTTCTTGGGCTGTCATCTCCATAGGGGGAACTTTCTGGTCAAAGATCTTACCTATTGGTAAGATTTCGCCACTTCGCTCCAAGAGCATTGCAAAGTCTCCACTAAGAGAAAAACGCAGAGCCGCTGTACTATCGCTAACTTCAATCTAATCTGAACTGCAGAAGCTGCAACCCCCCTTTTATCAATTAATGACATATTAATAGCATGACACAGAAGATCACAGAAGCGTAAGGCTGATCTTGGAAAGTTTCTCGTTCACAGCCGAGTTCCCAGTGCTGATTGCCGTGGCCATGGTAACCATGATAATACCCCCCCCCCCCAAAGCTTAGGCGGGCTCTGGCAGGGTTTTGGTCATGGAGAGAGAAACGACAAGGGGGCCTGGCCTTGGACCCGCTGGAACTGTAGGTACCAGGGAAACAGAGAATGTGGAAAACAGCATGGGGGGACGCTATAGGACTTTATCGGCCTGTAGGGGGGCGCTGGGTGAGTGGTCCGAGGCCAGCTGGAGGGTTTGGAGGAGAATGAATGAACATACCTCACATACTTAAAAGCAAATTTCCAACTGTAGCCCCCTGCTCCCTATTCACTGCAAACTGACGCTTGGCGAAATGAAAAGAGGGCACAGGCCATTCATTGTATACTGAGCTATGGCTAATATATAGAGGCAGAAGACAATAAGAGGACAGACGATGAGATACTGCATAAGAAAAACAAAACAGGAACAGGCGGGAGGGAGTGAGAAAGGCAGAGACACAAATAAAGCAAATGAGGGGGAGCAGTGCTTCGCTCGGTGAAGAGCTCCTGTCACAGAAGGTGGTTATTGGGGTCTGGAGGGCAGCACTGGAACAGACACCAAGACAACACTCTAGCAACAGTATCTTAGGGCACCATTACTCACCAATACAAAGACACCTTCACACACAATGAGCCGAGACGTCTATCAAGAGGCTGCCAAAGAGGCATAAAGGAGCCTGCTAGGCGATTACAGAGGGAACAGCGAGGTCTACTGAAGGTATGAAAGAGAGGAGATGGACACCGGGACTTGGGTCAGGGTGATCCTCCTCTAACAGCCTGTTAGACTGGCTGGAGTTTGGGTAGCTGTGCACACATATGAACAGGTGTACCACCACACAGATAGGCAAGCATACTGAAAAGTACAGTTAAAACTACTAGGTGTGGTCTTCAAGGAGGTTGTGTGTCCCTTCTAGCAGTAGAAACTTGATAAGGAATTCAGAAGCACGTGCTCACATAAATACTCAACTAACCTTTATTGAGAAATGTTTTACAGTGTAAGTCAGTTTAAAATCTTCAGAAATCGTTATAAAATCACTTAATCATTTTGTTTCATGACATAAACTTCTTGACAAACACAGAACAATACGCATTTTGTGAAGATTGTGTCCTATTTATATATTCAAATGAACTGTTTGTACTTTCTTTGCTTATCATGCTGTCTGTGCAGAAGTTGATAACAGAAGCAGGCTGCACTCCGTCATCATCACAGCAATAGTGTTTTTTACATGCAATATTTTTTACGATATAATGAAACCAATATAGCAACCCAGCAGTTCTGTGGCACGATTCACACATTCCTGCACAAGAACACAAAAAATATACCCCCTTATTTGCATGAGTATGAGTTCTCCAAAAACCTCATTTGACAACCAAAAATATGCATGAGCCATTACAAGCTGCAAAAAGTGGAGGCTTTTTCTCACAATATGAGGCTGTTTTTTGACTCAGCTGCAAGGAAATTCTCCCCATCAAAATGTGTTGTGGAGATGAAAGCTGCAGGAAACCCTTTCATCAGATGGTCCTCCAGATCACTGCGACTCCAGCAGACACATGCATACTCAGACCACAGGACCTTCAACTTTCCCCTTTTTTTGCACAGACACTTTGACTGACTTCAAACACCAATTTAAATCAAGTTAGGTAATTCATTCCGCCTCACATATATCTATCTATCTATCTATCTATCTATCTGTCTGTCTGTCTGTCTGTCTGTCTGTCTCTCTCTCTCTCTCTCTCTCTCTCTCTCTCTCTCTCTCTCTCTCTCTCTCTCTCTCTCTCTCTAGATATATATATATATATATATATATATATATATACAGCCAGCTTCAGCAAAGCATTACATTTAGGAGTAATTAGTTGCTTGCTGTGTGTCATGACCACATGGACTCTGCCCCTCTGTGTAATGGTGAGATTTGCTATGTTGATGTTATGCTTGGATCCATTTCAGCTTGAACCTTCCTAGGTTATGCTCCACTGCTCTACTTAGACTGTTCTCATGGCTCCTCTGCCTTCTTTGCCTGCTCTCACTGAAAGCCTCTCCAGTTCAGCAAAAGACAGAGAGAGAGAAAGAGAGAGAGAGAGAGAGAGAGAGAGAGAGAGAGAGAGAGAGAGAGAGAGAGAGAGAGAGAGAGAGAGACAGAGCGAGAGAGAGAAGGGAAGGGAGGAAGGAAGAGAGGGAGTAACATCGTTGCTCATGATATGAAACCACAAATGCAAATGTACCCCTACCAATTCACCGCTGCCATTGCATGCAAAGCACCCCACAGCTGCTGCTGATGCAGGCCTTTCACTGTCAGTGATAAACAGCACACGCATCAGTGCAGCTCACAAACCTTGCTCCTTTCCTGTCCCCCTTTCCTGCCTAAAGTACTAGAGCACGAGGGATTGACAATTCATGCAGATGTGACCTTTCTTTTCAGTTTAGAGTCAGATGTAAAGTTGCCACATTTTTGGTTTTTGACTGTTTTCTAAATAGAGTTCTGTGGCATTTTAAGACTAAAGCCCTTAAACATAAAAAGGCAGAACAGTCTTAGTATGAACCAAAACAAAATTACTGTCTGTCAGTGTTTCTTTGTGGCTCAAAGAGTGAAAAACCACAGTCTTATCTACCCAACTGGTAGGCTTCAGACTTGAGGTGCTTGGATACACCATCTGAGCGTGCTACTTGCAGCTGACACTGATAATTTATCACCTTTTAAGCTGCACGCCACCTAGCTCATCTCAAGCTGGCATCAGACAGTGCCTCTCGGAGGGTGGTTGTGAGCTTCTCGGCGCAGACCATAGATGTCACATACAGTACAGACGGTGTGCAAACCACTGGCCAGCCAGAGGCTTTCTCCGGATTTCAATGGGCCCCAACTGCATGAGAAGCCTCAGTGTTCAGGCTAGTGACTGTGACAGCACTGGCCCTTGACAAAAGAAAGAGGGAGGGTGGGATCGAGGGAGAGAGAGAGACAGGGAGAGAGAGAGAGAGAGTCTGCATGCTGACATCCTCCCAGCTGGCCTGGTCATTGATGAGCCCCAGTCCCCTTGGGAGCCAGAGATGGCACGACTCATGAATGGAGTCTTTCTTCTGCCACCCCAGCCCACCCCTACACCTCAGCTCCTTCACCCACCCCCCTCTGCCAGCCCAGCCAACCCCTACACCTCACCCTTCACCATCCACCCCCTCCTTACCTCCCCTTTGCCAGCAAATCCCCCCTTTCAAACCCCTCAAACTAGGGCGCCGAGGCCAGGCTAGCACTCCCTCCCTGCTCGCCTGTCCACCCTCTGCTCTGTTGAACCGTGCCTGCGCTTGGCTGGCCTGCCAGCCCACACACACATAAACACACATGCGGACACACTCGCGCACACACACACACAGGCTGACATCACAGGCTGTGTGCATGTCAGGATGTATCCATCAGGCTGACCTTCCCTTAGCTTGGCTCCAGACGGGAGACTGATGTATCCCTGGAACCCTGCAGCATTTACACACACATAAATGCACAATGACACACACACGGGTCAGCCAGTCTATGGTAATGGGTATGATCTCTTTCCTTTCCATTTCAAAGACTACCATTGGTCATAATGTAACTATGTTTTATTCAATAGTCAGGCAGTAATAAGTGAAGAGCAGCATGTATGCTAGGGGTAAATAAGATCTTATGCTGGGGTATGTTGAGAGTACTTTTATGACATAGTGCTGGTTAGGGAGGGAGATAGCTGTCCGGTGCTAACAGGAAAAAGCACTTCATGAGAATAGAGCCCGCCATTAACTTTCCCCCCTCTATCTTCTTCTCGTCTTTCCCTTTCCTCCCTTCCTTTTGCCTCCTCCCCTCTCTCCATCCCACGCTTTGCCCTTGCCTAATGTAAAAGGCTCGGATTGGTGCTGTGAATGACTCCCTTCCTCCTCTGGGGTATTCATCTACATATTTATGCCCTCAAAGGTTCCTCCACAGCCTCTTTGAAGACGCACCATAGAGAAACACTTTTCTAGATGTATTGCATGGTGGTCGCTGACTGTGAAATCAATGTTCGGAGTTACATCCCCTGCCGTGCACCTGTGGCTCGCAGGAACCCGACCCAACCCAAGAAACACACACACACTCACACACACACACACACACATACACACATATACACTACATCTCCCCAACCACTCCGCCTGCTCTCATCACATCAGAAATTGCTGCATGATGCACAAGCCAGACATCGGATGCAACGATCATGTAAATGCACATTTATGCAGGCAGATATTATAGATGGCATTTGAATTTTGAGACTTGGGGCTCCAGGTGGTGGGGTGGAGAAAGGGAGGCTGGAGTCCTTGAGAAATGTTGTCTCACTCCCTTAGCAGGGGCGACATTCCTGTTGTTCAAGGTCCTGAAAACAGGCCTACCTCTCCCTTTCTCTTTTCTCACTCTCAGAAAAAGGCATACTGAAAGCGCTGACAAGGCTGGCACTGTTTTACCTGTTAAAGTATTAGTATTCCCTGTGGGTTGAGCAATGCATTACAACCAGGCAAATGAAAGCATATGGAAGGAAAGAAGGAGAGAGGATCTTTCATACAGAAGGAGGGATAGACATCTAAAGAATTACAGTCATTTTAAGCATGGGACTGTCATGAAGTTGCATAAAGCTTTGATCTGGCTCGCTGTAACAGGACAAGAATAGGGTAAAGTGCAGACATGTGTCTGCAACTCAATTGTTTAACAGGAATTGTGATTACAGTGACTCAAATGCATCATTGCAGGCTAATGTAAAATATGGGTAGGAGCTGCGTGTATGCTTGTGCAGGTTGAGGTGCTGATTCAACACAACCTGAGGTGCAGTTAAGCTCAGCAGCCTAAGAGGGAGTAAACTGTAAATGAGAGCTAATATGCTGTAGATAGCATTCGTACATTCAAAGGTGTCATCATCTCACATTTAACTCCTCCCTCATCTTTGATGCATTTTATATAATGAAATATTCAGAGGGCAGAGAGCCACCCCTATCACTGTGGCACACCTGGTACATGAAGCCCTGTTGTCACAGCGTGGCACGGTCAATATTAGCACACAGGATGTGCCACATTCTCTCACATGGCATCACTCAGGCTGTTTTTCAAATGACTGTGTTCATAGCAGCATGAGATAACATAACAGATTTACTATTAGGTAACATAGAGCATCAAACATATTTCACTGCGCTGGCAATGCATTTGCTGCTATGGAGACTTCAGTATAGTACTCTTCTCCACTTGCCCTCCCTCTTTCTTCTCCCTCTACTTGCAAAAGCTTCCATTAGCAACACTAACATCTACAAAAAACAAACAATGAGCGCAGCTACAGAGCAGCTCAGTTGTTCGTTTAGACGTCTGTGCAGCGCTTCATCGTTCCCGGTTGGTAATTACCTCTTTCCTGTGGTTATTATTATTCTCCAGCATGCGGCTGATCCTATCAGTAATACATCTCATTTCCACCTGGCAGGCTCTCCCCTGCTCCCTGTAGTACCTGCTATACCCCCGACCCCCATCCCCTGGTGCAGGGGTCAAAGGGACAGAACCTCCTTAAACGGGGGGTGGAGGTAGAAGGGGGGAAAACGACAGAAAGGAGATGAGAAAAAGAATAAGAAGAGGGTGGGTGGGCACAACAATGGAAGATGGATGCCCTCTCAATCAACACTCACCTACCTACACACACGCACACATCTTCTGTCCCTTCTCTTGTCAAATGGAAGAGTGCCGGGAAGAATTTGCGACTGGTAAATGATGGGTATCTGTCATACAGTGATGCTCTCTGCACACACAGCCTGGGGAGAAGATGTAGGGGACGCCGAGAGGGAGCCTCAAGTCTCTCCTGCCCTATTAGTGTAGTGGACTGACAGTGGGACAGTATAAGACTAGTCAACCAGCTACTGGCCAGACAGCGACCCAACCCTCAGGCATGCAGCTCTGCTCTGTCAGACTTGAGTCTTCATGAAAATCAAACTTCACTGGGAGCTCTAATTAATAACTTGAAAATGGTATAATTGATATCACATCCTGGCAGTAAAAAGTATATCAACATAACAGCGACAAGTTTCTTGGAAAGTATTAAATTTATGCTTCTGACCCTTCAGAATGATACCCTCATACTCTGCTAGTCACTACTCTCCACTGTCAACAAATCCAGAGGAAATATGTGGGTCAGACGGAGAGCTCGCTAGCAGTGGGTGAAGCCAAACTAAAGGCAGAAATGCAGACAGACGATAACACATTCTAACATGCAATCACTCAGTCAACCAGCTTTACCAGCTGGCAAGCCTGTCAGGATGGTTGAGAGGCTGACAGGAAGGCAGCAGAACGGGCAGCGAGACACACTGTGCAGACGGGTGCAGGCGGTCAGTCAGGCAGATGAGATTGTGTCTGCTTGTGGCTGAGGGATACTTAAACCGAAGCCTTGATCACTTCAGCAAATTAGAGTGTACTAGGGATTCAGAGAGCTAGGCTTAAACCTCTCACTTGGCTCCATATGAGACTGACATACAATCAAAAGAAAAGCCAGACAATCTGTCCAGCACAGGGCAAGCCACGGCCGGGCAGCCCAGAGTCCAGAGCCCAAGTCAAAACTGCAAAATATACTGTGTATCATATCGTAATATGCTATCATAGCCCTTCAGTTGAAAAGCCCAGCATGACTGTTAAACTGCTGGCCAAACCAATCTCAATGTCATTGGCTTGCTTGACTGACTGTCTGCCTGTCTCCCTCTCTTGTGGTTTATATGTATTTTCAGCTGTCTGTTTGATGGGCATTATTTTCGTTTTATTGTCTAGTTTCCTCCAGCGGTTGCTTTAGTCCAATACCGTCCAGAGCAAGAAATTGCGAGGCACTGCATCGTTATGTCCCATTCAGTTGATTTAGGGTGACTAAGACAGAGATCTAGTAATATGGAGAGAGAAAGCGGGGGCAAAGTCAATGTGGTTGGCTATTGGAGCCATACATACTGGATATGTGGTAAAAACAACAGACACCGAAAATCCATTTGAAATGCGGCGCCTGAGAACATATAGCTGGGAGCCACAGGGACGCCGTCCTAACGTTGTAATGACATACGTCTCCCTGCCATTCAATACACGCAAACACACACGCGCACGCACAGTTTCAATCATAAACGCTGCTCTGGTTCACTAGTTCCTTATTTCTGGGGCAAGTGAAAGAGCACATGGGGGAGACATTTGCAAGGCAGACTGAAAAATCCACCCCCCCCCCCCGTCCCCCCGCCCCTCCTCGCATGCGCTAACATACAGTACATGCGCTACATTTCTCTACCTCCACCCATCCCCCTTCACCCCTCCCTCTCTCTATCACTATCCCTTGTTTGACTACCCTCTTCCTTCCTCCCACCCAGTCGGGCAGTAATACCATCTCCTGCCTAATCAAATTCCACTGTGTGTGACATGAATTCTCGGTGCCCAGGGCTGCGCTGCCTCATGACAAGCTACAGGGCCGCAGAGAGCTGTAACCAAAGCTCACACAGGTCCTATAGAGCAGCTCCCCATCCCTCTCTAAAATTTAACAGAGGGAGAGACCCCCTGGATATGATTCCCCAAGCTTTCTCCTTCTTTCTATCTGCCTGCCTCTCTGCTTGTCTCCGAGTCTGTCTGTCTATGCACAGTGCTACTCTTTGTGGTGAATGTGTGTGTCAAGTCCCTTGAGTGCAGAAGGCGCATGGTTAATTAGAGAGTGGATAGGACAGACTGACAGGCGGATCCAGATTGTTACCCAGATGTGGTCAGATCTTAATACAACACAATGACTGACCCCATGTCCCACTGTCACAATTAACACCATACATGCATGACAGCTATCACATAAGCATGCAAGAATATACACAAAACAGCATAACACACACACACACACACACACACACACAAACACACACACGTCCTCCAGAGTGTCCTTTGGGAAAGGTGAAGTCTCTGTCGATCATGAGTCTTCATGTCCCTCTATCTGCCCCGGCATGCTGCCTGCCTGCTGTGCCCTCAGACACTCTTAACGCCATTCGTCACGCTGCATTCTTCCCTGACAAGAATTAGAAATGTCATCACGTAGAGAAACAACAGCAGGATTATTAAGGCTTTATGGAGGAATTTGGACAAATGGGCCATTCCCTCATAGCGTCATCAGAAGCCGGTCTTCCTGCTTAGGCAAATGAAAGGAGATGGATAGAGTCGTGTGTGGTGTGCTTTTGGATTTGTAAATGAGAGCTGAAGTTTCTTATGATCAGACCAGACGAAGCCATGTCATGGTAGAGGAGTCTGCCTTTGTGTTTGTGCTTTCTTTCTCAAATAATACACATGACTTGAGCTATGAGACTACCTCTGGTAATTGAATGTTTTCACACACATTCATGGATATGTGCATGCATGACTTTATAAAACAGGAGTTGGATGACGCTTCTCACATTCACAAACAGTAAATCAGAGCCACATATAAATCAGAAACAGGCACACAATGTGTAATTTAGCATTTAATTACTTTCATTTGCGTTTATGTTGCTACTGAATGGTGAAATGCAGCAAGAACCAACTTCTTAGAACAGGCAACAATAATAAGACATGTCTTCAAAAACAATCAGTCACAATGACAGGTAATTAATTTGGCCAAGCAACAGTGCCCTGCAGTCATTTGTAAGTATAGTCACAGTTAATCACCTCTCAATGACAATAACCTCTGTACTGTTTTTTTCTTCCCTCTGTCATATAGAGAGTGATAATTTTCTCCCATCCCCTATATGGTCCACCATGACAAACAATGAAGACATGCTCAACATTTAATATGCCATACATTGTCTATTGAGGGAAAACAATTCCTGCACATCAACAATCAATATAGCATTATCTTTGTCATGTAGCCATACTTGAAGATTCAATTATTATGGACAAAATGACATTGTTATTTCTGCTGCTGTGGCCTCACTCAAGGAGACAGCAAGCAGCTTTGATTCCATCTAAATAGTAATTTGAACAAAACTCACATTGCACCGTCTGTCCTGCCCATCTCATTGTTATGTCCAGCATTAAGCACAGTGGGGGAAGGTTAACTACATTTACTGTATTTGTGTGATTAGGGACGGCAGTGAGAAATTTAGTATCTTAATTAGGCTTTGCTTTGTCAGTATCATTGTGTTGGACATACATAGAGGGAAAAATCAATGCAAGATGCTGCTTGTTGTGAATTTGCAATCGTAAAGACAATTGACAGTGAGGTTAACATCCCAGAAGACCACATCTCCTCTGATCAAGGCTGCAGCTACTGTAATGATTATTTGAATCATTGATTAATCTGCTAATTACTTTTTTGATTATGCAATGAATTGTTTAGTCTATAAAGTGTCAGAAAATAGTGAAACATGTGCATCACAATTTCCCAAAGCCCTAGTATTTTTGTCTAAATTGCTTCTTTTTGCCAAACAGAAAAAAATCACAACCAAATCTCAAAGAATATTACAATTACAATGATACACAAATCTGAAATTCTCAAATCTGAGAAGCTGGAGCCAGTGCAAGTTGGGCATTTCTGCTTAATAAATGACTAAAATGATTATTTGGTTTGAATACACAAATAACCATATATTCAAATGGGTTAGATTTCTTGATCTAAGTTCCCATATTCACTGCATGTGAGACACAATGTATGGAGTGCACCTTGTGTTTCTCTGAAAGCTGTCAGATTGCCCTTCAGTGTGATAGTCTGGTTTCTATTTTCCCCTCGTGTTCAAAACCTATAAACACAGATAGGGACAGGGGAAAAGGTCATGTTTACAAGCCAAATGATAAAGTATAAAAAGAACCGATAGCACCACCTGAGATTGGAGACTGTTGCTCTTGGGAGTCTAATGACAGACAAGGTTGTTCAGCTCTTTCATGGATGCAAAGAGATTTTTTTTTTTCCATGATGAAACATACCAGGAAATGGATGACAAATATGCTTTCATCATGGTTTGTATGTAATAAAAACATTCCACGCAGATATACATGTCCTCTGACAGCTCTATAACTGATGGTTGCCTTCTTTAACCAGGTGTTTTCCTGTCTTAGCTTACCTTGCCCAGAGGGAAGACCATCCCCTCTCACTGAACACACACACACGCACACACACACACACACACAACACAACAAAGGCATTCTGGCTCTGAACATTTCCTTTTGTTGTGGAGTCGGAGGCAACCGACAGTTTTACAGTACAAGCACAAACTGTGGAGCAGAAGCAGTAGCAGCACTGAAGGTGCCTGCTGGACTCAATGTGAATTTTAAACAAGCTCGAAACATGACACATTTACGATTTCTCAGGCAAGAAATCATATTGCACTGAAGGCTGCGTACAGACGAATTCTCTCTTTCTCGTCTATTCGTCTCCCTTGTTCTCTCTTTCCTCCTTTCTTCTTCTCCGCTCTCTCTCTCTCATGTGAGCGCTCTGAGGGTGCTGCTGGAGGGAGTCCAAAAGGACACAGTGTGAAATGAACACAGCGCTGACCTCGCAGACACCCCCGACACAGCCAATCAGATCACTTTTCCCTGACACATAGGGCGCTATAATTGGTCGGTGGGTGGGAAATATGACTAGTGGGGATTCGAGTGGCGGGAAAAAAAACAGACAGCAAGAGGGGGGGAGCAAGGGAGTGGTGCTACGGTTCCACTATGCACTTTAACCGACCCTTTGCCCAGGACAGGACAGGAAATCTCCCAAACAAAAGCTAGCTGTCATCTCCTCCTGACAGGCTCGCTCCGACCAAAGCTGCTCTCAGCTGACTGGCAAACCGACCAATCCTTGAGGGAGATAGCTTGTTGTAATCTGGTTCTGTCTCACATTCCAGACGTCTCTGGTGAGCAAGGCGAGAGAGCATGCCCTGAACCCTCAAACAGGAAATTAGTCAGAATGTTCTTCCTTTCTTTGGGATGGAACCTCAGCTGTGGCCAGTCAAGGGTCAAAAACAACCCTGCATGTATAAATACAAACACACCCATAAGCTGACATACACACAGAGGCAAAAAAACAACAACACAGAAATGCATCCACAAATCAAGTACGTATGGACGTGCACACACCCTTCTCCCAGACATCACCACTCACAGCTGCACGCCCGGGGCCTTTGCTATCTCCAGCGCAAACCCAGACTCACATCAGCCACATTCCACAGTCTCCCCAAGCCCCAGGGGCAGCTTCACAGCTGGGCACCGAGCTGAGCTGTTCCCTCCCTCCCTTGCTCGACTTTCATCATCACCATCCCCGCCTCCCTCCTCTGCTAACCATCCTACACACCCCAAAACAGAACATATCCTTCCTTTACCCCTGCATCCGTGTTTCAAATCGTACTGGAAGAGAAATCGTCCTCCTCCCGCACGCTCTCTCCCGTCGGCTCATTCACAGTTTACAGGATGCGGTTAGACAGAATCAGCTGAGGCCAAAACAGTGGATCAAGATGACAAAGAGCTGCCCGAATGTTAATGAGTTCTTCTCAAATGCTGCTGTTATTGAATACCGTTCTGTTCTCTCGTAGCAGCTGTCTCTTTTAAAGTGTGTCATGTTGACAGGGGGTAAAAAGACATGTCAGCAAACAGAATACATAATCTAATAACTTCATCTGTGACTGTGAGGCTATCTTGTTGCCAGCAGTCGATAGATGAAACCAACCTCATCGTGCAATAAATGAATGTGTGACACAAGTTTTAAAGCCTCCCAGAAACAGGAGGCTGGTTTGGGGATCTGACAGTTTTCCCTTTTTCAACCAGCTCAGTAGTGACATTTAGATGGCGGGAACTATAAATTATCATACTATCAATCAGAGGTGACTGATAGTTGAATCAAGTCTAATTAAATATCAGCAAAAATTTTGATATCCCAAAAGTTCCAAAAGCAATACTGAGATCCAGGTGAACACAGCAAAAAATTTGCCACATCTGTTACCGCTAAGGAATGTGCAGGTCTGCATTTTGAAAAGGAAAAAAAACAAAACTCAAGAAGAAGCCTTAATGAAATGTATCCTGTCCATGAGGCTCTCACTGGCTCCAAAAAAAATGCAAGAAAATTATCTACAGCAGGCCAATTGGACAGAAAAGCTGAATCCACACACCTGCCAAGCCATGCAAAATACCAACCAATACATTTACATCTCTGAATGTGAGTGCGCACATGTGGGTGTAGGCTATTAGTGTTCATGGATGTGTGTGTCTGTAAATAGTTAAGGCCAGGCTCTGTTTCATCATTTCAGTAAATGCCACGCAGTATATCAGTCTAACTGCATACGTCTCAGGCCATTTCCATATCTGTAATAGAGAAAGCCCATCTCCCATCTGAGCCGCTCCTCCACTGCGCTCAGAGAGCCCAAATAACACACACGTCTGCACAAATGTGCGCACATACACACCGCATCTCTGATGAGCTGACACAGAAAACTAGATTTATTAAGGGGGGGGGGGGGCAGGATAGATGCAGAATGTCTGTGTGTGTGGGAGGGGGTGTAATGTCAGTAATGGACACAAGTTGTAGACAAAAACCCACACAATCGCACACACACACACACAAAAAACACAACCTCCCGCTCAATCCTAGCCGTAAAGTGCATCACTCTCCTCTAAGAGACCTGTTTATTTCAGACCTGTGACACAAAAGCCACAGCGGCATGCAGACTTATCTCTCCACATCCCTTGAAACGCAGTGCAGCCCCCAAAGAGCTCCCTGGCGCTCAACATGCCACTTTCAATTAGTTCCACAAAGAGAGTCTTCCACTACCAAAAAGAAGATGGGAGCTCATTACTGAATTCCTCTCTACTCTCGGCTTTGAAATATAGATCAGGAGGCTACGTCTGACTGCTGGGGCCGTGGATGTACCGCTCGCGGACTGTGCCACACCAGTCCGGAGCAGATGAGCGCAGAGTGCCGTCTCATAGATTAGCCACTCCTCAGGTTTAACAGCCCCAACAGCTTACCCTCTATCTCACCATTAGCTCTCTGCCTACCCCTCTTTCTCTCATTTGCTTTCTCCTCTCTCTCTCTTTCTCTCTCTCTCTCTCTCTCTCTCTCTCTCTCTCTCTCCACTAAACAGGCTCCCTGAAGCCACAGCTCTCAGCACTAAAACCCACAAATGGGAAAATACCAGTTCTAATAATCTGATGAGAGCGTAAGAGAGAAGCAGCAGAGGAAATGTGGATATCATATCACACAGTGGTACTATTATAAGCGCATACACAGAGGCAGGTGCTGATAAGGCGATGCAAATTCATTCAGGTATTCTAATGAAACTAAAGCTTAGCAAAGCTGCAATGGGGGGATTTTATGGAAATTAGCTGTTGTATGGAAGTTCATTAAGGTTAGATTCAACACATTAAAATCCAAAGATTCAAAAGTACTTGTATGACTTATATAATAAAGAAATGCATATCTGTTATGGATCATTTGAAATAGGAATGCACAGTAACAATAATGTCATAAAACATGGCAGCTGCATTCAGCGTGATATTAAACAGTCGGGGGGAATCCATTTCTTATCTGGCCAGAGCAGGAAACACAATAGCCACCGTGATGCAGCAATGCTAGTTAATGGTTTCCCCTCGGGACCAAAAACAGCACGTTCACCATCATCTAGCTGTTTACTTTTTGACTGATAATCTCATTAACTACACACAGGCCTCCATGCTGCTGCACCGCATTCATAACACACGACATGCATGTGTGTGTCCGGTATGCACATAGCTGGCTGCTTGCGCATACTGTATGTGGTGTGACATCTTAATCTACAGACAGTATGTTTATACCTTCAATTAACAACTTCCATTAGTACCATCCTCAGTGGAATGCCACCAGCTAGGTTACGAACAGGCAGTTAATTAGAAGATATTGGCTGAAACTGCGGAGTGACCATTAGGGATTGTGCAGGTAGGAGACACGTGACCCGCTGCCACTTTCATCTGGAGAAAAAAAAAAAAAAATCATTGTGTTGTGCCCTCCAGTTAGTCAATTCCTCTCCTGTCAATTGGCCACAACATGCAGAGGTATAAGACACTGGGGTTGAAGTTTCGGTTGCTAGGCCACTGATGGAGATTCAGTGCAGTGATGGGGGATAGAGGGAGGGGAGGAAGTGAAAGAAGTAGGAAGGGAGGAGTGGGTGGGTGTAATGGCAGTGAGAAAGGAGGGGTATAGGGTCTTGATACTCTCTCTGATTCGCTCTCTATGCAAATCACAACAATCACAGGAAATGCCTGGGCCTTGGCTCCAGCTAATTGCCACGGCAATAACAAAGGAGGGCTTCCTTTGAGCGGAGAGGCAAATTAAACATTAGTTTAGAGTTTTCTTGGAGACCAAGGGATGTTATAATTACCCAGAAACCTACACATCAGCACTTTGCACGCCACGCGTCCCACTCTCACAGCCTGGTGGAGGAAAACAAATGTATCTCATATTCTGGAAGAGAGGTGTTTGGGGGGGACGTAGGGGGTGGTAGGAAAGGAGTACCAGGAGTGAGATAGAGTGGGGGGGGGGAAATGGAGGAGAGAAAATAGTGAAGGGCATGGAGAGGGATGAGAGCAGAAAGCAGGGGATGGGGGAGGACAGAGATGGAGAGAGATGCGGGTGGATAATGAGGGAAAAGGAGGTGGAGAATGATAGCCCATCTCACCAGACCTCTCCATGCTGGTAGCGAGGCATCAAAATGTACACCCACTATTAGCATATTGACCCCACCCCTCTCCTCTGCCCTTTTTCTCCCTCATTATCATCAGGCATGGTGCATGGGAGACGCAGGAAACACAAACCAAGCTCATTTCCCATCACATGTTAGCCTAAATGTCACGCCAGCGATGAAATGAGAACATAGAGCAAATGGCGCGTCTATGCCGTGCGAATGTGTGCTAGTTTGGCTGTCTAGCCACCTACGGGTTAAGTCTGCGAGCACTTCACTAATGTGGGTCGGTGCAGCGGAGCATGTTGCAGGCGAAACAAACAAGGCTGAATCTAGCTGAGATATGCAACCATGGAAACTTCAGGAGACGTCCTTGGATCTCCTCCCCTAAGGGGGAGGGAGGCAGAGTCCCTGCCTCAGTCAGGAGGGCCGACATTGGGCCTTAAGCGATGTGATGTGTCCTGGATGGCAGGTTCTATGTTTGATCTATGTCTGAGGGCAGCGGCAAAGCCTGACACATTCACCCAGTCTGTCTAACCTAAATGTTCATTCAAAGGGCCTGTTTCTCCCTGCAGCCAGACCCTGCCCTCTATCCGTCTGTGGGTCTATCTATTTATTTCTTACCAATCTGCCAGCTTGCCTGTCTGTCTGTCTTCCTGCTGGTCTATCTGGTTTTAGCGTCTGTCTATATGTCTGTCTGACTGTTTATAGGTCAGGTCTGCTTGCTAGCTGGAAAGTCTGCCTTCCCACACACTGTATGGACACACGAGCCACTGACCATGCCCTGGAAATCTAATCATCCAGCACAGTTGGATGTTTGTTGTGCTTGTACACACAGATGTGCATACAGGAGTGCAAACAGCCAGCCATGTACACAAACAAAAGGAGTTCCACCCAGCTATGGTAGGGTAGGAGTAGTTTTTTTTTTTTTTTTGTAAAGCAGAGAACACAGCCCTGGCTCTTGATGTGCTCGTTAGTATTTGAGCTTAAAAAGCAGATTGTGTGTTGTATTAGTCACACAAGGCTAACCCCTTTCTCACTCTATACACCCATTTGTACATACACACACATCCACAAAGACACATACACACACACACACAAACCCCTCTACGTCAGCAAGCCAAAGTCGTAAAATTTGCTCTCTAATTGGCATGTAGTAATTTTGCTCGCTCCTATAATAAAAGAAACTTTTTTTAACCCAATTACCTCTCCATGTTTATGTAATGGGGCTTGTTATTTTCTGACTTTTAACATCCCCCCTCATATAACTGTAAGCTATGTGAATAACAGCCTTAATAGACCACAAGTCCTCAAGGATTTGTTAGTTTTAGTGAAATCAGGGCTGTAGTGATACAGTGTTTGCATGCAATCCAGTGCAGGGACATCAGTTAATTACATAAATTGGAGCAGGATCAGGCCAGGCATGAAAGAGATTATGACACAAGGGCAGACTGAACGGTTAGAGGGACACAGCCCAATGTTTCTGACACCAGAATTCAGAGAGAAAAAATTACATCACTGTGTTCGGGTTATGTAAAACGCCAGACCTGCTGTAAGACTACAACTCCCTCTGAGAAAAACAGTTAGAAGGAAATAACTCCTTAACAGAGACAGAGTGAGAGATGGCCTATTTAGCTTAACCAGAATTTCTTTCCTTGTGTTCAGGTCAGCTATGAGCATGAAGAAGAACAGCCAGGAAAAGCAGATTGTGTGTATGCGAATGAAGACAACTGCAAACAAACTTCACCAGAGAGAGAAAAAAAAAAAAAAATCCAACTGACACCCTGGCTAAAGATATGCTCTGTGTGGTAAAATAGAGACCTGCTAGCGAGCCAGCACTAGAGGGGGTGTGAGATCTCCACCTCCTCATCAGTAGGCCTAAAATCTATCTCATAGGCACGCAGAAACCCAGAGGGGAGATCAAAGCCTGTGTGATCCAGTGGCTGTTATATCACCCCCGGCCTGCTCTCCCACTGCGGGGCCTCCTGTTACGGCGCAGGCAACAGGGAAGAGAGGGAAATACACAATACTGACCTGGTCCCATCTATGCGTGAAACCTTCCAGGATTTTTAAAGGAGGATTTAATTTTGCCCCCCTCCCTATGCAACTGCATTTACATTCCTCTTTGCATTCCATTAATTTCCATTTGTCCACACTTGCATGTTTTTGCAGGCAACATGAATAGTCATGAGCTACACATGCACTCACAAAAGAGATACACAGCCCCAAGAACAAAAATGGGTTGAATATTGAATCTTTTTTTTTTTTTAGTCATTGTTCACACTTAAGGCTAAATATTTCAGCCATTGCCACAGATTCATTTTGGTATTTGTTCTTTAATTCAACATTTATTTCACCGGGTTTGACAATTATGAAAAATAGGAGCCTGCTGCTTCCTGCTGTCCCCACTCCATTGTTCACCTTGTTATACTCTGATTTAAAATCAGTGCTTCCTCCCCTCTGACTCTCCCCTCCTGTGTGCTGGAGGGGAGAGTCAGAGGGGAGATGAAGTGAGGAGACAGGCACGATTGGGCTCTGTTTTCTTCCCTCAGTGGAAAGGCATCTCAACAGGCCTGCTATTGACCACATACACTAGGGGAGGGAGTGGGTCAATGTAACAGAGAGCAGAGGACCATTTTGGACCACTTAACTATAATCAGTAAATGCACCCTGGTCGCAAATAGAGCAGGGCCACCCTGAGAGCGTTCGTTTTGCTCACAGCTCTTGTCTGCATTTTATTCTGCTCCACAGGAACCTTGTAATGCAAATAGCACTCCTCGCACCCAGCTTAACAATGGTAACGGAGGCGGGAGGTGTGTTGGAGCATGCTGCTGTCCTCACTTGGTGTTTGTTTCAATGAGCACAGTTGCTTTCCTGTGTTTCGGGCTTAAACAATCTATAACTCCTTATATATACTTATGCTACACTGTTCCAGTTGAGCCAGCATGCTGTAAAATAAACCTTTCAAAACCGGGCTCATGTGGTGAGAGCAAACTGAGGGTCATCATCTGTTGTACGCAGGCTCAACATTCGTGACCGATGATTTGCTCTGGTCTGGGGTCGGCACTGCTTCAGCTGTCTGCAGTATATCTAAAAGGGCTGTTATGACTCGTCCTCAGATGCTTCAGCAGAAGGCTTTATGCAATTAACCCCACGAAATGGCTTCTTTTCATAAATCAAGACTTGGGAGAGGCTGTGATAGAAAGAGAAGCTCTTTTGGGCTGAAAACAAAGAGGAGACAGAAATGTGACAGGTAGCTGGTGCTATCACACTGAGCCTCTCCGATGCACCGACACACGCCTCGACTCATTTATGATTCACTGCACTTAGTCATCCATTTTCCTCCTTTTTTCCCCCTGCTCCCATGAAAAAAAAGGCGAACAAAGCAGATAGACAGGCAGACGGACGGACAAACAAACAGAGGGTCTTTTTAACTGATGCTGACGTTTCTGCAGAACAGGTGCTGTTCTTGATTTGAGCTGCAGTGTGCAAAGATGATTCAAAGAGAAGACTTGAAGACAAAGACTTGCACATGAGTTCAAGGAGTCGGTTAAACGATTTGAGAGCAGCAGTGTTAACTCTGTCAGCAGCATGGGCATCTGTGATGCTTGTGGGTACAGATATTTGACTGTAAGACACCTGTTAGCACACACACACACACACACACACACACACACACAGAAAGGAAAGCAAACCCACAATAAAGTATCTGACCTCCTTTTTCGTTAACCACCTGTTTACTGTTCTTAAACGGAAAGAACAATACTCATATTTGCATTCATTCTCATTCAAAAACTCCTCTGTGCATGCACATATTCCATACATGAAAAGGTTTCAGTAAGATATTTCTTTTTCTATCCTTGATACCGGATGCATCTCACAGGCCAAGGATCTGCTGAGTGTTCTGACACATGGTCATGCAAAGCTTCTTCTCAAACACCCAACAACTTCCAGAAATATAGTACAGTCACATACTATATTGAAGCTCTGTGCCCTTATGGCCAGCTGAGAGGGATGAGTCTTTATGATCCTATATGGCTCCTGGATGTGATGATCGAAATGCCAGGCAGATTTGTGTGAGGGACAGAGGTCAAGATAAAGGAAATGGAGAGAGGAAGGGAGGGATGGGTAGAAGCAAGAGGACATCGGATTCGGAGGAAGGGAGAGGATGACGACCGCAGTGAAAATGTATAAAAAGAAGCAAAGAGGGGAAAAAGGGGACAAGGGGCAGAGATCGCTAATGAAAGTTCCCTGCTGTTTTCTCAGCTGTTCTTCTCAGTGCCCTGAGCAGCGCTGTATACAAGGCCAGAAACTCTGCTAAATGGATCATCTTTCTCCTTCTCTTACTCTCTCAAACACACACACACACACACACACACAAACACACAGTGGAATAGAGAGTGAACACACTTAAAAATCCCATCTTTGTGTCGGAGTTGAAGCCTTATTGTCACCATGGCGACACTGTGAACAACAGGGTTGGTTTGGGACTTCGAGCCGTTGGGGGTTTTTGTGCTCCTCCAGCACCTATGTGTGTCATGTCAAGAGCCTGGCACACATATTGACCCAGGATGGAAGTGGAGAATAGGCTGTCTCAACATCATCCTACTTTCGCATTTAAAACCAGCTTCAAAACTGGCAAGATGTGGACATTTTTAACAACAACAAAGACTTTAATAAGAAATTGCAAGAGTTGTAAGAGAGCAAGCATTTCTGTGAGAGAGCAGTTGTGACTCAAAACCAATAATAATAACATTGTCATCAGTAAAATCTATACTTTTTTATGCCCTGCAAGGGAGCACAAACACACAATGTACACAGCTGGTAACAGGCTGCAGATGAAAGCCAATTTGGGTTTCTTTGTGTAACTGAGAGCTTCAGTTGGACCACAGGTCCCTGTGGAACAAAGACAGAGAGAAGCGAGGGAGAAAGAGGAAGAGTTCGAGAGCGAAAGAGGGAGAGTGAGTGAGATAGTGAAAGAGAAAGGGAGGAGAAGGAGAGCTAGGCAGAGAGAGCGAGGGGGGCGTGGGGTGGGGTGGGGTGAGGGAGGGGGGGGACAGGGTGTCCTAGCCCACCTGGGCAAACAATAGCAATAGCGAGATGAGAGTGTGGCTCAAGGGCCCTCCCTGTCCCTAAAGTACACAGCTGTCGGTTGGGGCAGGCAGGCAGATCAAAAACAGCTCCGGTCTAGTTCAGGTGTTGCACCTTCAGAGGGAACAGACAATTTTGGAACAAGAGCCTTGGTTGCCATGTCGACGGCCGCAACAGAGAGACTCTTTTTAGAACTGACGTGAAATGATGCGTGTAAATGTTCTTCATTCATTTCAACAAAAACACAGGACAAAAGAAACTGAGAAAAGACTTGAATACACTTTTAAAGGATGCAAGGACGCTTTATTTAAGTCACTGGTGTTAAATGCTTTTCCTGCTCAAATGAGTAGTTTATTTGCTCAAAGCTTTTGCAGTATCCAGGGTTGCTAGTTAATGGATTTGTGTAATATGTATTGAGCCTTGATTTCTGTTTATGAAGTCCAAGCCTCCAATGGCATACGTACAGAAAACCCTCTATATTCACTTTCTTGTAAGCTTCAGTTGCTCTTGATTAGTGTGAGAAGTAAAAGTACACTGTTGATGAATGACCTATGAAATAACAGAGTCTGTTTCAAGGGTGGTATGTATGTCGATGGTAGATAAGAGTCTGCTTGAAGCTAGTGTGTGTATATGGAAATAACATCATAAAAAGAACCACAGAGGGGGAAAAATGCATGTAATTCTCTTTCACTGGGTACAAGAACAACAACACTGTCTTTGTTTAAAGAGAAGCCATCTGTTTGATGATATATAGATTCTGGCTGTAATGAAAGACTGTGTGGTGGTGTTGCTGCCTCCCTGACGTCCCTGCTGTGTTTAAAGGGGTGATGTGAGTTATGTCCAGTTCACACTGATAACGCACACACACAAGATGCCATGTTCTCTCAGCTCAGTGATACCTAGTCAGGGCACACCTGGTGCCACGTTAAATGTGTTTATGCATTAAGCGGGAGCTTCTATTGTAGAGAATGGGAATGCATGTCCAAATATTTGATTGGTGCTGTACATGTGCATATATGTGCAAACACATCCCCAGTACACTATAAATCACTCGATCCAGCAGGGCTATTAGGTGGTTTGAGGATGTGAACATTGAACATGTTGTGTGTATCGGGACAGGACACAACCTTTGTGTTTAATCAGCCGGTCACACACACACAGCACACATGCCGGATTGCCTAGTATGGTTGCGCTTCTACTGCTCATATTTATAGTGATAATGTGCCTGTTTTGTTTTCTCCGAAACACTTTTATTTTTTCTCTTTTTCACTTCTTTTTTTATTGTATTTCTGCTTTTTTCCCACTTTTGTTATCTACAATCTGACTGAAACATGTTTTTTTTTGTTTCCTCTGTGGGCTGATATATAGTGTCTTAATGCTCTTCGGTGCCTCCCAGCTTGTGCACTCAATAACCAGCTGATCTCAACAGACAATCCGACGCTCCTCGCTCATAAAACACTGGGATTAGTCTTCAAAGCTCAGTAGCCAAGCACACAGAGAAAGTTCATTAGTTTGCATTACTCTTTCTTGTGAAATTTGGCAATGTAGTAGTTTGAATTTAGCAATAAAATAGAGCTGTTTCCCCCCTCTGTCTGCAGCCTGTCTGCAGCAGTGATCCCTAAAGAAATGGGTTTGCCCACATGTAGACTAAACACCCTTGGACGCTGCTCCATTCCTAATGATAACCCTTTTAATATTTAACCAGGATCCAAAACAGGAGTAATTATTTTTCCAAACAAATTACGCCTCAAGCCAAAACCACCGCAATCTGATACACCACAGCGATACATTCTCTGTCACAAGGCGCTATTAGTCATTTTAAATTATTTATCAAGCTTGGGCGAAATAGGATTTGCTTCAGAGCCGTTTTATGACTAGTCTATTGCCTCAACAGAATCTGGAGTGGCCTTTATATTCCAAAAAAGCAATTTTTATGAAAAGCTCCTCTGGCTCATCCTCAGAAACCCCTGGAGACTCCATATGTGAGCAGTTCACTGAGACACAAGGTCAATAAAAGAATGATGATGCTGACGTACATTCTGAGGAAACAGCCTTTTCATATGACTTCTACACAAGGTTGCTACATGAGACTTCACCCCAGACTACTCCATGATGCTAACAGATACTTGCATCAGGTCCTTTGTGTTGATAAATGTCATGCCATAAACTTCCCTAACCCTTTTTCTGACCCATAAATGGCTTAAATGGTAAAAAGAAAAAAAAACAACATACTGTATCAAAGGTCAATTGACGCAGTTTCAATTGATTTACATTAAACCATGACAAAAATGTATGATATCTTCAAACCTGAGATATTGTTGTTGCCATGCCTTCCAAAAATCTATCTATTTCTTTTCATATATCTGTTTCATATCGACTAATCTTGACTAACATACAATATCTTATTGTAAGAAATGTGAGCAAAGAGTGGCATTAATAACTGGAATCTAAAAGTCACATAGCAATGTTGCTTTATGACTTTATGAGTGGTGCTGAAAATAGCCCGTGTAGTAAGAACAGAGCCTCATTCAATTCTGCCATCTGCAATGAAAAATAGCAACATTTTTATAGAGCGACAACTGTCACCATGAATATGAGCTATGTTAAATTGAGCCATCGAACATCTTCTATCAAATGCTATGGACACGTTTAAAAGGGAGGGAGAGATGTGACATAAAAGTAGCAGATAAATGTGTTAAAATGGTAGTTAGAGAAAAATCAATTTATTGTGTTGAGCCAGGGATGATACTAAATAAGGAGATGGAGAGCGATGGGAGGGGGGGGGGGGGGGGGTCATCAAAGCCTCCTTTTCTCTCTATACAGGGCCCCCAGCTGGCTGGCTGAGCGACGGAGAGCTCTACCCACTTGCCTGCTGCAAATTAGCCAAACTATTTACCCTCGTATATGCACATTAGCAAATTCCTCCAATTGAGAAAACAAATGCATCTGTTTTGTTCTGTTGAAAACTTCATGGGAGCCTGCATGGGCCTCTGCACACCAGGCATTCTCTGTCACAGTGGCAGTCAGTCCGAGCACACACACACACACACACACACACACAGCCAGCATGGAGCCAATTGCAGGTCCCTGCCGGGCCTCCCCAATCCCCCCCCAGTCGTCTCCCCAGCTGGACAACTATAGCTTGGATCAGTCTGCCTCAGTGTCTCTCCTGCCCTCTATTTGTCTCTTTCCAACTGTTGTTGACAGTCTCTGTTTTTCTCTGTCTTTATAACTCTGTAATTGGACCACTCTGCGTTTTCATAAATACTCCCATGACCTGCTTTAAATTAGGAAATTCAGGGGCCCAAAATGAACATTTCTTTTTTTTTTCCCTCCTCTTTTTTAGCAAGCCTTCTCTGCCCTTGCTGCATATTTTCCATCCTGGTGTTAGGTTTTAAATATTCATGTAAGTGGATGGAAGAGGTGAGGGGGGTGAAGGGAAGGTGAGGGGAGGTGGGAAAGAAGAGAAAGGGAAGGAGGGCGGGAAGGAGCCGAGGCGGCGGTGGGGGCTAACCCCTTTCTGGAGCTCCCTGCGGAGAGATGGTGGGCATACAGGAATGGTGGAAGGAGGGGGGGTCAGCAGGGGGCCTCATGATTTATTTAGACCTGGGGGCACCTGTGCCAGTCAACCGCTGATGGCAGCCATCACCCTGCCAACCCCACACTTGCTTGAATCAAGAAAACAAAGACAAATCTGTGGCATGAAGGAAAATTAATATACGACTACTGCTGTGAGAAATGTCACCTGTCCGGTTAATGATTTTCAGCATTAATTGAGAAGAAAATTTCCATTGTTCTGCAGTTGCAGCCCTATAGACGAGTCTGGATATTTTAATGACCTTCGACTTTGTGATTTTTTTTAGTCAGCCTGCTACGTTCTGCAGCAACACTACACCTGTAAGGTTGAACAAGTTCTTACGTCTGTGCTGCCAACACTTGCTAACCACCTCAGAAGCTTAGGTGAGGAAAAATCCTGTTTCAAATAAGCCAATCAATATAGAGCAGAGAGATTGCAGCCTTAGTGAGCTTGAGTGGGCGGCTCACTGCGTTTTATCAAGGCAGCTTAATTTCCGTCAGCTTAATATCCTGGGAAATGTATGGAAATTGAACTGCGAGGGAGAACAAAGACAAGTAGCCAGGATGAAACAATGTGGTGAAACTCAGAAAGTGCCGTCTTATCGTAGGAGCACACAGCCCCACACTAGCAGGGGTGCACAAACATGCAAGCATGCACCACGCACACACAAACACACACACACACACTCACACACCTGTGCAGCCTGTCAAAGTGTACTAGGTATATCCATCAGCTAGGTGTCAAAGTTCACATTTTTCCTTATGAGTGAAATGATTCTCCTTCATTATTTGCCAAAATGACTGTAAGAAACTGACTACTGTATATGTTCCAATGCATATGCCTGACTACTGGTAGTTAATTAGCTTAGCTGCTACTTGTCTCCTGCTTGCTGGCTGCTCTGTGGAGACACATGGAAGAGCTGCCCAGAGGCAAATTATAAATGAGAAACAGGTTATTAGGATTCTGTCATGCATACCAAGGTGTTATGACTGTCATAAAAAGCACAGTAGTGAATACAGGGAGCAGTAATTATCATTTTAGGGGTCTTTTTTTATATGCCAGTTCCTGATAATAGCCAATGATTTCAGCATCTACAGTCAACAACAACAGGATGGAGCTGGCCCTCTGTGGTCACAAGCTGGAAATATAAAGCTAAATAAAAAGCAAATCAACCAAAAAGTCAGCAAAAAAAAGTAACAACATGCCACAGCGGCCACCCAGTCAGGCTGAACCTAATGAAAGCTCATCTGCATTAGTAATAATCTGCCACTGCTTGGGGGAATGAGAGTGCTGTTCCAGGTACTGGTGAGGAATGCAAAACAACGACCTTCCACACACCCGCACCTCCATCCCTCTACTGTCTTCTCCCCCATTCTCCTCCCGCTTCGAGACACTTTCTCGAGAATCTTCACGTAAACAACACCTGCACTATTAAGAGCACCGCTACCACTGAGCTGATCTGCCTTTCTGTCCTTTTTCTAATTCATCTTTCCTCTGTAGCAACCTGATCCTGCCGTTTACCTACATTTCTCTCCCTCCCTGGCACATACACACATACACTTTAACGCACGCTTCACAGAACAGTAACTAATAGCAACCTCATTCATTAAAACACCCCTTGATGTTTCGCACGGAGGCAGGGTAAATGTGCTGGAACGCCTGCCCTGTCTGTCTGGCTGTGCGTCGCTAACAACAGATAGAGAGACAGATAGACAGGTGGGGCAGAGGCTCGTCTTACACTTAGCCGCCTCAGCCTGAGCGGTGACTGTACCACTCCTGATGGAGACAGATACATATTTCATCAGTTATTAAGGCTAAGGCATAGAGTAAGCCTGAGGGTGTCAAAGATCCTTCTGTAGCATCAGTTGTATCCATCTTTACTGCCAACATGAGTAAAGATATGAGCCCGAAAAGTAGAATGGGAAAATGCAGAGAGTTCCAAAAGATGAGCTTTTTGTGAAGTTTCCATCTGGATGCATTAAGATATCTTCTGCCAGAGGCCTTTAGCTTCACACTGATAGCACTGAGAGTACACAGACACTGGCCACTTCAGATAACTGGTGACATCAGCACATTCCTCCCTCTCAAACACTGTTGACTCATTTTCATTTCACCCGTAGTGTCTAATAAGCTAATTCCTCAGGCTCTGATGTACCACATATATGTCTCTCATGCATGTGTATGTATGAAGTCTGTGAGCATGTGAGGTATCAGATACAAGCTGGCAAGTGCTAATATGTGAACAGTATGTGCATTACCGCTTCTGACTCAGGCCAGGTTGAGGGTTATTAATATTAAGATGTATAATTATTAGAGGAAATTGCTCTGTCTCTGTTTTGTGGCAGTGAAAAACACCTCTGTGCAACTGCCACTGAAAGAAAATCTCTCCACATGATGAGGAGAGCGTGAGCAAATTCAGGCATCTATCACAAACTAACCGACACATAGGGAGCAATTAAAAAGTCCCATGCAAATAAAAATATGTTTTCTTGCTTCATGGTACCTTATCATGCAGATAGTTTTGATTTTATTCACCCATGTTTCGAGCTATCACAACAATCCATTCAACCTCATCAAGACAATGCGGGTAACTGGAATTTTATTGGTTCATACAATGAAGAGCAACATCTCTTTCTAGAAACAATGTTCCTGTGACTCAGAATGATTCACACATCTGGCTATGAATGTTTATCTTTGCAACTACTTTCTACCAAACTGCTGATTACAAGTTGTGTGGATTATCCAGAGTAATAATCAACAAATTGTGAGCAACAAATCCCATTCATCTCCATTGTTTTCAGCTGGAGGCAGAAATCACAGACACTGATATCTCAAAACCCCTAAACTATCTACATGGCTATGGATGTGACTATAGCTAATTGAAAAAAAAAAAAAAAAAAAAAAATATATATATATATATATATACACACACACATATTCTTATATATATCAAATTTGGGGACCCCAGTGAGCAGCAGTTAGTAATTGGTGTTATGTTGTATGATCCAGCTTCATCTCTATGCCCATGAAGACCTATAAGAGATCCTTTCTAGCATCCCTGTCTCTGCCTGCATGTTACACCTCCCTTTCACCACCAGCAGCCACCACAAGGCCGACTCCTGCCAGCTGCACTGCCTCAGGAAACTTAACATAAACTTAAATAATGTCTCGCTGCATTCCACCCATCTCATGGCCTTTACCCGATGAGATAAATAGGACAAACATGCCCAACTGGGACAAGACAATAATCCCTTTATCTGGCACAGGGTAAGCTTGACTAGCCGGCTTACCTGTTATGTCATTAGCTATAGGAAGTGGAGGGTGGGGGGGGGGGGGGGGGGGGGGGGGGGTCAGGAAAGGAGAGGAGAGGAGAGGAAAGTAGAATAGGGATGGCATAAACACTGTAACAGAATACAGAGAGATTAAAGTAATATCACACTTTAATAGTTGTAGTAAGACTGTCTGCATTCAGCTACAGTAGCACTGAGTGTAGAAATGCCAAAGACAGGCCTATTTGACAAAGATAGATGAGCTCGGCTACTTGAGCCTGTATGCGCTAGCCGCTGAAGCGAACAAAGTTGAAACTCTAAGCACCCTGAGAGCTGTTCTTGCAAATAGCACATCACTTGTTTACCTTGAATACTGGTGTTTTATTTGCATGAGTCAACCTTGTGGAAAATCCATAACTCATTTGCAAGGCTCTTACAGCACATACGATGTCAATAGCATATACCATCTATGACGTCCAAACAGCTGTGTGTGAGGGGTATGAAATTCCCAACACATGGATGTAAGCAGAAACAAGCAGTAATGGCTCTGTAGGTGTAATGTCTACAACGGGCTTAGAATGAGTCTTTGTTCAGTCTCATCTACAGGAAAAGATTGAAAGAAGAGGAAAAGACAAACATGTTACTCGCACAATTCCTCCTCACCATTATCTCTGTCTCATCTAATTTCACCTCATAAATCAAAAAGAAGGCTTCTTGAGAAAAAATCTTAAGTGCAATAAGACAAAGAAACAAATATTTAATTTAACAGGAATCAAAGAAGACAACAAGGGGTTGTTTTTGCTATTGTGAAGGATATTGAGTAACACAAAGCTAGGCAGCTGGAGCTGGCAAATCACACCTGTATGTAATCTCTATCCTGTAAAGGCACCGCCTGAAACAGAAACTATCCTGCTATCTTCTCATCTGAAATCATCAAAGATGGTTTGATGTTCTTGTCTAAGCTTTTGAACTCACCCTGAACTCTACCCACAGCAAGGTTTGTTTGCTGCCCAAACCTCGATACGATGTTAAGACACCCTTAGTGCTCATCTCCCATGAGCCCATTCTTTGAATTGAATTGTAAGACTTGCCTCATTTCCCACAATGAATCCTGGTAATGCACACGGACTCTTGTTGACATTATGTCCTGTATGTGTATGACATCAAGAAATAAGGCTTTCAACAGAAAAAACCCTACACACATACAAATACACACACACACACACACACACACACACACACACACACACACACACACACACACACACACACACACATACACACACACACCACTCCCAATGCCTCAAACCAGGGTCACCAAGTCCCTGGTCTAGTTTTTGGTGGCTGGTGGATAATTTTCTGGTCAATGTCAGCCTTTCTTTCCCCTCCTCTGCTGCCAAGAGGAAATGAAGGGATGATCTCTCTGCTCTCCTCCACTCGTCACTCCCCCAGAAAACAAACAGGAACATTTTATGGCCTGCTTGTTGACCTACAGCCCAGGAGCAACAACAACAGGCTACAAGTGATGTTTACTTCAGGATGAGCTACTTAAACTGATATAACAGCACTGCCCCGTTGACATGTACAATCCAATTCCCATACAGAGATCTTTATATACTGAAGGTTTAGGAGGCGGTTGGGGAGAGTTGGTTTATAACTGCCAAGGACAAGGGCAGATTGCAGTGTATCATTCGCTCTGCTGAGAGGGTGATTGGCTGCAACCTGCTGTCCCTCCAGGACCTGCAGGCCTCCGGGACACTGAGGCAAGCAGGTAAGATCATCACATAAACTTTTTCAAACACTCCCCTCTGGCAAGAGGCTGAGGTTCTATCCTGACTAAAAACTCATGCCACAAGAACAGTTTCTTCCCAACTGCATCTGGCCTCATCAACAAGGCCCGGGATAGCCACTGACATGGACTCTATCCCAGTCATAGTCACAACAGGTCATTAACATGAAATCTATAATCTTATATTGCACATCTGTGAATTCATTACAACTAACATGGCACATCACATTAACGCAATTGTATTCTTTGTATTATTACACTTGCATACTGTTTATACTGTGAACATTTGCACATTCTCAGTCAATATCTTGTACATTATTTTTTTAAACTCTAAAGCTCTCTTCACTTAGAACATATTTTTTACTTATTCTTTATCGTAAAATATTATTCATATATTTATACCACCTGTCTTTTGTGGTTGTTGTATTTTTCTCACTTTGTATAGATACTTGTTCTAGTTTTTGATTGTTATGCACCACTACACCAAGACAAAATTCCTTGTGTGTGAAAACTTACTTGGCATTATATCTGATTCTGATTCTGATGAAAATACAGTTAAAGAATAGGCTAAAGCTCAAATAAACTAATAATCTTGTAATGAAAAGTTTTAATGTTGTGAATACAGGTGTTTGATGTTCTTTCTGTGAGCCTTGCCACTTTCCTGTAAAGGATCTTCAATGAAGCATATTTAAAAAGCCAACAACAGTATCCACTGACTGGGGACCACAAACTTCTCTCGATAGAATCTGCACTATGCACACTTGCAGAGCCACCACCTGGCATGTGTATGCGGGTATATGTGTGTGGGTGTGTGTATACGTGTGCGGTAGCATGGCTCACACACCTGTTCCTCCCTCAGCCCCGGCACCAGGCCGGAGACCCAAACAAAGCTTCTCTCTGTGCAGACATGGACACTGTTTTATTCCTCGCACAGTTCCCCTCAACCCTGCCTCTGCTGAAACCTAAACACACTTGTTTGCTATGGGCAAAAAGACTGTGTAAGAAGTACTGGGAGAAGAAAGAAAGGCCTTCCCAGAAAGTCATCTGGTTCTAATGCAGGGCCCACTGGTGTGGATTACAGGCACATATTACAGGAGAACTCAGGCTGACCCCTCATCTCTATCCCGGGGGAAATGGGAGCCATCCACAGTGATGGGGGGCTGAGGGTCCAAGCGCCTGGGGAGCGGTGGGGTGAATAGAGGCCTGTGGGCAGGCTGCCACCCCACATGATTGGTGCCCCTCTTCAATGAGGGAATTTCTCTGAGATCTTTTCAAAACCCTCTATTAGAAAACAGGAAAAAAACACTCTTCCACTGAACCTTTCAATGACACAAAAAAATGTCACTGCATCAAATATTTCCTGTTTCCACCAGAGCTTCACCAGGTTATGAAGTAGCTAAAAATGCCTTCAAAAATCTTTTAAGTAACACTAAAACATGCTTGTTTTATCACATCCAACACTATAAGCAGCTGGTTATTCAGAAAGCCTTGCTCCATCCCACATTGGAAGGGGGTTTAACTAGCTTACAATAAAGAAAGAGTGAATAAAGAGAGAGGACTTCAGCAGCAGCTCATAAGTTTGGCAGCAAATCTGAGTGTTTGGCCAAATATTCAGCTCAACTATGAATACATTCCTATCAAAGCAGGGATAAATCAAACAATATGCAGAAAACACAATGATCGTCCAAACAGAACAAACAGGAACACACTGAGAGACACATTTCTTTGCATCTACGACGTTACATAAAACATCTAAATGAAGTCTTTCATAACTAATTCTTAACAAACTATTTACTAATACAAAGTTGCAGCTCTTACCTGTAGTATCTGGACTGTAGATAAGTGGAGCAGACTGCTTTGGACACATGGCTGGCTGAGCCAAAGTCGATGACTTTGACCCTGTAGGGCTGTCGAGATGGATCCACAAGCATGATGTTCTCTGGCTTCAGGTCAGCGTGGATGAGGCCCAGGCTCTTCAGTTTCATTAGCGCTGTAGCCACCTGCTGTAGCACGGGTCTGATGTATTTGAGTGGCAGAGGGCTGAACTTGTTTTGCTTCAGGAAGTCGTACAGGTTCTGCTCCAGCATCTCAAATACCAGGCACGTGTGGTTCTTGTGCTGGAAGCACTCGTAGGCCCTCACAAAGTTGTAGTCATCTGCACTCTCCGTGCTGAGACGTGCCAGGATGCTGACCTCGATCTGACCCTGCCGTGCATACGACGGGTGGTTTTTTAAGATCTTGATCGCCACAATCTCGTTGGTGCCCCTCTTCCAGCACTTAACCACCTGTCCAAAGGTTCCTCGTCCCAAGAATTCCAGCACTTCATACGTGTTGGTCATGGAGCAGAGCACCTCATGCTGCACCAGCTGGTAATCCCCCTCATTGTTGGAGCCGCTGTTCTTGGATGTTGCCGTGGAGGTGGCGGTGGCCACAGTAGCCACCGTGGCTCCACTGGCTGCCCCGTTTTGGATCATCGGTGGACCGTGCTCCTCAATGATCTGCACACTGCTGTTGTTGTCAAGCTCCTCACTCTTGCGTTTAAGCCCGCATCGCTGGTAGGTGTCTAGGAGACTGACCGTGCTGCGGCGTGTCAGGTTGTGAACACCAACCCCACCACCAACACCACTGCCGCCGCCGCCGCCGCCGCCGCCACCTCCACCACCACTGCTGTTGCTGCTACTGCCTCCACCCCCGCTGCCCAGCAGAGACCCCACGGCCCCTGAAGTGCTGCTGGCTGAGGCGACCACAATGTGGCCCGCGCTGGCTGGGAAGATGAGTGCCTGCTCGTAGGGCAGGGTGGAGCTGGCGACCTGCAGGGAGCTGTTGATGCCCAGGGGTCCACTGGTGGCCGACACGTTCTTGCTGCTGTTGTGGCTGTAGACTTTGCTGTGTGTGCCGTACCCTGTCATATCCCAGTTACAACTCTGCTCCACCTTCAGTTTCTTCACGCTAAAGAAGGCACTTGACTGGAGAGTGTGAGGGGAGAACACTTGCACTTGCGAGGCCATACCTGTGACAAGAGGGGAACAGAGGGGAGGAGCAAAGAGGACAGGAGGGGAATGAAAGTGAGAGGTTAGGAATTTGAGAGTGTCTGAAACATGAGTGGTAGCCAGAAGCTTTAAATAAAGACAGCTTGGTTGAGAGCAGGTCATTAAAACACCAAGCATATATGTTGATGCGTCAGCATGTTAACCTCTTGAACTCTTTAAAATCACAGTAAAGGAACAGGCATTAAATAACCTTCAAAATACCATTAAGCGTTTGTTTCTTTGACATTAAATTGTTTCTAAGTAGAACCATCATTTAGTGTTTTTGCAGTTACTTCAAACTCTACATTATGAAAATTGGTGGGAAACAGATGTTATGTATTGTTATAAAACAAAATTAAAAGCCAGAATGTTTATTAGAAAGATAAGCAGGTTTAGACTGAGTGGTGCTTATGCAAACCACTGGTTCATGCAGAGGAAATACCATTTCCCCACTGTTCCCATCTGCAGCAAAGTAAATAGGCTGAGTGAATACTAAAAGAATAACCTTTCATGGGACACTCCACGGGGACAGCAGAGCAACACAAGTTCGTACACAAAAAAGTCTTTAGGAATGATTGCAATTTCCTTCCCCACTACACATACCCAGCCCTTGCATTTATTGGTACACAATTACTCATTTTAGGGAAGGTGGTGGAAGAAATGTCTTTCAACCAACTATGAAAACAGGAGAGGGGCATTGAACTCCCTCTCAACCACAGATCCTGAAGACAACAAAACAAAAGCAAAACTGCAGCGAGGCTGTGCTCTGAACTCCTGGGAACAAGCTGCCTCAGAATAAGCAAAAGCTTCTCCAAGCAAACAACTGCCCAAAAATAGTCCCTTTCTTTATCTCTCTCCCTTGCAAACAGGGTTGTTTGTAGCATTGAAATGATTATTACAGCACAAGTAAGATTATATGAGACTTGTAGTAATGCTATGTTTAAACAATTTCCAGTAAACCCAAAATTACTTTACTGCTAACAAACTAAGAGCTTCCACCTGGCCATGTCAACGCCCACACACAATTAGGCCTCGCTGTTGATCAACTGATGCATGATTCAAAGAATGTTACAGTCGCAGTGTTCACATAAACACTAACAAAAACCCATGTAGGCAAACAGCCCTTTAACTTTCTTTGCGGCTGGAAAAAAATCTGCTTTTGTGTGTTTAATAGAGATCTTAAATGCTGGGAAAGTTTTGTTCTTATTCAAAGATAATTAGAGGACCATTTCCCTCCAAGACGGGAGGACTTCCATAATTGTGGGCTCTATTCTGCGGACAGAAAGCAGAGAGGAGGGGACATGCCTGGTCACTTTGTCATTATTAGCCCTCTGAGTGGTGATGATGATTAATTGAGTGAGAAGCTGGCAGCCCTCCACTATAATTTGCTTCATTTGTGTTTTAACTCTCCTGACCTCTTCCTCCTTTTTTTTTTTTTTTTAATTTTTATTTTAGTCTGTCCTCTGGCCTTGCTTGGACTTACTAGTTATCTCCATGGTCATCTGGTCTTAGCCCTAATGCTGCAGGATTGGAGCTGCAGTGCACATTAGAGGGCTCACTGTAAGCTGATGTAACACCTCCATGCTTCCCATGGTACATATTTAAGCATGTGCAGTGTATGTCCTCTGGATGGTCATTAAGATGTAGTTTTTTGGGGGTTTTTTTTGCTTTATGTGTCTACGCCTGGTCACTTCATGTCCACTCCTGTAGGTATGGCTGGTCCAGAGAGGTAATGAAGAACGTCCGCTAGGCTATTAGGGGCAAGGCTCTCTGCTAATCACTTAAGCTCCGAAGGCCAGATGTCACTCCTTGGATTACTAATTCCTGTGCCTGGACTTTACGCTAAAAATAATTTGAATGATGGGTTGCGTCACAGAGCGGCGTCAACAGTGTGTGACTGAGAGCCTGACAGGATAATCACAGGAACAGACTGATGGACACAAAGATGGATGGACGGACACAGAGCCGGCCTGTTCCTCTTATGGAAAATTCCAGCATTACATATCTGCCAACATGATTATGGATAGCTCTGGGTTTTACAAGGCCAGATTGAGGCTAGCTGCTCTTTGCATTAGCATCACATGAATTCCTCCTCAGCCCTGATCTTAGTCACTCATTGACTCTCTGTCAGTTTTAACACTGTGGTCAAAGAGTTCACTTGACATTGCATACATGGTGCAATGAACTGAAGGCCACACATGTTCCCCTAAACAAGGGAAGTCTCTGAATTATAGCTGACAAAAATGTTTAGGAATGCATAAGAAACTCTTCAGTCATGACTTGTTAAGAAATTCTGCCCCGCTGTTTTTGGTACAAAACTAAAAGCTGTACAAACAAAAGCACAGTTTAGATCCCCGTGTGGAACACAGATAAGTAATTAAATGAACCAACGGTAAGAGGTCAAATGGCTGGAATGTTATCTCATGACAACATACACAGGCAACAATGTGACCAATTATACTTCATTGGGAAAGCAACTCCAGTGCTCATGAATCACTCTTCACCCAAACTAAAGTTCAAACATATTTATGATCTCAAATCGGAACAAGCAAAGCCTCCATACTGTTGTCAGAAACAACAAAGTGCAAAAGACCTTCCCTTGAAAATGTCCTCTTGTAGTTTATTTGAATTTCTGAACTCTATGCCAAGCGCACAACTGTAAAGGTCCATTGTTGTTCATTTACAATGGTGGAATGCCTTCAGTAGCCAAGGCTTTCCATTTAGCATACCTAAAGGAACACTGTGTCCCACACACTGCAATTAAGCATACCAGAGAGGCATTTTCCACTGTTTAGAGGCAACATGTTGAAATGGTAATAGTCAATGTTTTCAGAGAGATTACTTCTCTGTCAGGGGTTTGTTAATCTTCTTTTTGGGAGGATCAGAGCTGTTCTGCATGCCATGCGAGGGTGAGAGGCGGACTGAAAGAGAGGGAAGGAGAATAGAACGTGGAGAGCGGGGCCACGAGTGGCCCTCACATTCTCGCCTGTGACCTGCTTGTGTTTGCTCTCTTTTATTAAACTCGTCATTTATACTCCGCTGACAACATGACAGAGAGTATTGATGAGGACGCCTTCAGACACCACCAAACCTGCCAAGTCGTCCTTTGTAATTACAAATAGTCTTTTAATATAAAGCCTGGGTGTCATTTAACTCATTCAACATCTGAGCTTAATACAAAACATAACTTAAAATACTTTCAGGTGGAGATAAGATAAAATGTCATCTTTTTGTACTTTATATTAAATGTGATCTACTAAATTCATTAATCAGTTCCATAAGTTTAAATATATCCAGAGAGCAGCTGTTTCATGCTCAGTCTGCACCATAATTTCTGAGTGGATAGATACAGTACAAAGACCCCAGCCGTCACCTAGGAGACTAACCAGAGACAGCAGTCAGGTCTGTCTGGTTGATGTCCCCTGGCCTGGATATATTTGGACTACTTCCTGAGGCCTAATGGCTACCGACACCGATGGAGACGCTCTGATGACCCTGTCTCTTTACTGGACATCCCAGTGTCTGCAGGACTGGAGGGCGCGGGGGGTGAGCCAAATCGCTGGCTAATGAAATGACTTCTGACTGTCTAGACAAAGCATTATCTCACCCTTCACTGCTGCTTGTGTGTGTTGGGCAGCATTGCTTGAAGCACCTCCACCCCTTTCTGAACAACCTGACACATACAGATGGGAGACAAATGCACACAAAAAGCAACATAGAGTGTCTTAGTAAGGTATTGGGCCTCCACAACAGCTTCAATGCTTCTTGGCATGGCTTCTACAACTGTCTGAACTCTACTGGAGGGATAAACGCTATATTTCTACAAGAGATATTTCCTCATTTGGTGTTTTGATGATGGTGGTGGAGAGCGCTGTCTAACACTGCTCTGTGAAGGCCACAGCATATGATTTATATCTATTTAGTACTCATCTAACTATTCAAAGAGCATTCCTTCCCTGTATGGAGGAATTTGCATTTGTTTCTCTGCTCATTTTTTTCAGTTTTTGTCACGTATTTGTATATGCATCTTACGTTTCAGTGATGTTTACATGTAAAATGGCATCATGGCCAATAAGACCACTGGTGGGAAACCAGAAGTGGGGACATCGACTTTGGGGTTAAACGCAACAGTGAAATGAGAGCACCACTGAGGAGGAACATATTGTCCATACAGAGTAGACTAGTCTTGTGTTCCTGCCTCATGCCTGAGTTCTGCCCTCAGTGGGGGAGCTGGGGCTTGTCACAGCATAGTCTCTCTCTCTCTCACTCTGACCCGTGGCCATTATTGACCATCCTGTCTGCTTTTTTAGCTCTCTCATCTCTGCTTATTTATAGAATAATACATCAGACAAGCTTGTGGGGAGATACTGTCATGCAGGCTGCTGCTCCATCAGCCTTTATGCTCATCCTGACCACAGTATTTGACCAGTTGGAATTGCCTTGCCATTTCTTGCCACTCTCTTACAAACATACAGATGAGAACAAATATCCATCCAACATATGGACATCCTAAAAGGCAAATATAAATGCTGTTTGACGGACATACACAGGACTTTCTCAGCTCGTAAATCAGCAGCATGCCTGCTGTAAATGTGACACTCCCTCAACTCTCCCCTTCCTGGAAGCAGACAGCTACAGATACAACATGTTGTGTTGGCTGTGAGATAACATGTTCGGTCAGCGCTTGTTCAAATGCATATGCATAGATACATAAGTGAGAACACACACACGCACATGTTATTGCACAAATTGCCACATGCGGGTGCACATAAGGGCACCAATACAAAGAGACGCGTACAGCTCCACACATTCACACCAACTGATGTGAAACATGACTCTGAATACTCTTATTAACTTTTTTAGCTTCTACCTGAGCCATGATAACTTGTGCAGTGAATGCCAGCATTTCTAATCTAAAGTAAAGCTGAAAAACCTGGTTCCCCAGGGCAACTGTCGGTAGATAAGGAAGCTGCTATTCACGTTGTAAGTGTGGTCATAAAACGGCTGGTGTGCGAAAAACATTTGACTTGTTTATACTGCCAGGTCAGCCTAACCAGGCACTGAACCGAGGCACAGGGTGGAGGAGAGGAGCAGGAGATGAGGAGGAGGAGGAGGAGGATGAGGAGGAGGGGTGGCAGAGTGGCTCTGCTTGAGCTGGATTTCTTATTAATCAAATCACGAGTGTAGCAAGTGTACAAAGCACAGCACTCAACTTCCTCCCCACAGAGAAAGAAATAAATAAAAAGAAAGAAAGAAAGAAAGAAAGAAAGAAAGAAAGAAAGAAAGAAAGAAAGAAAGAAAGAAAGAAAGAAAGAAAGAAAGAAAGAAAGAAAAAGAGAGAGGCCTGGTAATAAATGCCTTCTCTGCAGCAGAAGTAAAAGGTTGGATATGGAACAGAAAAGAAGAAACTATTTGCTCTGTGCAGAAGTCCCGTGTGTGGCAACATAAAATGAGAAGGGTTGAGCTTAAAAAGTGGTCGACCGTAAACCAATGGCACCTGTGAACTCAAGGCATGAATGCACTACCCTTGACATCCACTGTATGCATCAGGCTGTGCGGCTTTACAGTTACAAACAAGGCATAGGGCCATGCAGGGACACACACCTGATAAGCAGCCGCCCTCCAGAGTGCTTATCATTTACACACAGTGAGAAACGCCCCACCACACCACACTTCCGCTTATGTCATTATGATCAACAATGACAGCTGGACACAATGTACTATAATGAGATCAACATATGAGAACTGCAGGCAAGAAACAGTAGCCCAACGTTGAAAACAACAGGGGGAGGACACTCAACGTGCAGGAGAAAACATTCTACAATGGCAAATTGATCTGAGAGTGGCCAGCGCAGTATGGATTTTGTTGCGTGCCGATTGTGCTGTATTATGACCTACTGACTGAAGCATGAGGTTTGAGTGTAAATGTGAGCAGCGGCCTTGCACTGTATGCAGCTCTTGCAGTGTACTGCAACGTGAGGTTTTGAAAGGATGGAGCTTCAGTAAGTGAAGAACAAAAGCCAGTGACACGCAAACACAAAATGAAATACAACGATGCTGATGATGTTGATGTCGCAATACGTGCCTATGTACACAAACATGAGGAGTCAGGTTCCTCTCAGTTATCTATCAACAGTTTAGTCATTCACTCTCATGTTCACCTAACAAAGGGCCCAGAGCAGAATGGTTTAACCTCTTCCTGGACACACAAATGACATCATATTGTCAGATAAAAACTGACAAAAGAATTTTAAAATAAAAGAAAAAAAAAATCTGAATAATCCACCACAAAGTTCATTTAGTGTGATCCCTTGTTATTTATGAGACGGTTGCCCGTGAGCATGACGGTAAACTAATAGATTCCAAACAGGTGTTCAATTTGTGAGGTTCAGAATTGTATTAATCACACTAATGTGATTAACACATTCAAAGTGTGAAATGAGTTGATAGTCTTTACTTCTTGGAATACGAACGCTGTTTGCAGCTGGCAAGTTATTCATGTAGATTGTGCAAAGTAAGAATGAGAGAGTCATACGGCGGGAGAAAAAAAGGGGCTTTATTGGCTGAAGGAAAAGACCGAGACTATTGCAGGGAAAAGGTGGAGGGAGCACTGCTCTGGATAATGTTTTGAGGAGACGGCATCATTACCCCACCCTGCCACCCTGCCCTGTCCCATGGAGCAGACTACTAAGCGTTGGTTTTGGGTGTGTTCATGAACTCGGGGGGTCAAAGTCTGGTGCTGCATTAATATCAAACAGACAGCTAGAATAATTCCTATCCTGCTCGACATGCTCGCCTCCACCAAGGATGCGCACAACACTCAACTCTCTGTATGTGTGTGTGTGTGTGTGTGTGTGTGTGTGTGTGTGTGTGTGTGTGTGCATGTACCCACAGACATGCATTTTCTGACACTCCACACCATGTGTTATTACAATTTGTGCTTGTGCTCAAGCCTTCCTCCACTAACGCCTCAACTATGCAGTAACAACATGCATGAAACCACCACCCCAAAACACACACACACACACACACACACCCAGAGGGATTAATATGATGCTCCACCCCTTCAAAACCCAGCAATGAACCCCGGCAACAGAGGAACCAGTCCAACCTGACCAGGCAGCTGGGGACAAATCACAGACAGGCAGGGCCACCACTTCTGTATTTCCACAACACAGCTGTATTCAAACAGCAAATTGACAGAGATGTCTATCTTTAAAAACCAAAAAGAAGAAGAAGAATGACAGGAAATTATATACTTGAATGAAAATGCCTCATTTGTCTCCAGCACAGCTGATAAAAAAAAAAAAAAAAGTCTAGCCATTACTTTTAGCTGTCAGTTGCTTGAAAGTTGTCTGCTTGAAACCAGAATGATGCAGGGTGTTTTATGAATGACAAGTTGTGACATACAGGCAGCCAGTGTGTTATAAATACTGATGTTGGTGCATGAAGACCACGATTTACAAGCTCAAAGAAACCAAGGTAGAAACATGCAACTTCTATCCATCTCACATCAGAGCTTGTACACTTTATATCCCCCACATGTAGTTGGCCTTCTGCTCCCCTGCCTCCCCCAGTACGCTCCACCACCTCCCTATGCTCTCTGCAATCAAATACAAGCTGGGGATGGTGCACATGCCTCCCCAGGCAACAAAAGTGTGTGATATTTCAGCAGGGCATGTGAAGCTGCTGCCTATTCAGGCCACAAATCGGACTAATTTAAACTACAGACGCCTTTTTCTCCCTCTAAAATGCCCCAACATGTACTCCCGTCTTCATACTGCAGGTGACTCATTCATATGCACGCTTATTAAATTATTTTAATCTCTTAATCTCTCTTCATCTTCTTCTTTTTAACCCTCTCTCCTTCTGTGCTTAATAGTGCATGTCTCTCTCATTCTATCTTTCCTTTCACAAAGTAAAGAGGCCCACCGCGCTATATATTTCAAACAGCTTTCAGAAGATTATAGCACACACACAAACACGTGCTCACATACCAATTTAGCAAGGCATATGTGTCCTTAATCCAACTGACAGTGTGTCGTAAACATGGCTGTTCAGTCCTTCTGGCCACAGAGCTGAGGTAATAAATATGGCGAGCCAACTCAGCCCTCTGCGTCTGATTCAGCGTGAAAATCATGGCTTTAGCCGATTATATTTACAGTGTCCTCACAGTCACAAATAGCAGCCAAAACCAGGCAGGAAATGGCTATTCTGACCAGCAGTTTAACACCCACATGCTGAGTGGCCGTGTATGGCAAGTAGGCTACACATTTGAACTGACTTGCTTGAAAGGTAAACACCTTTGAAAGGAGAACAAGAATTGTTGCTTGTACAATAGACAATCTAACAAATGTTACGTTTGGTAAATTACATGAAACAAGATCCATAAGAATTTGTTCCTGTGGTCTGAGATGTTGATCCAAAACTCCCAGTTCAGTAGTAGCTGAGATGGATTTAAACAGATGGAAAAGATGAGCTGTGGGAAGTCAGTAAATAATGATTCATCATACTGTAAGATGCTCTACTGTGAATAAAGATAGAAATGTTACTACTGCTCTGTTGGAATGACTGGAATGGCTTTTTTTTTTTAGCCAGGCTATTAAAATGATGAAAGGAACTGAATGAGGTACTGAGATGGATGCCACTTTGTTTATCTCCAAATGTCTTTAAATTTAATGCTTATGAATGCAGAACTCCAACACTGTCTCTGTCTCACAGAGGCCTAATGAGGTAAAAACAACTGGCCTGGCCCAGGCACTCTGGAGCGGTGAAGGAAAGAGAACAGGTCCTCATAGCTAAAGGTCAACTTTTGGCCTTTTTCTGGGTCAGCTTCTCTAAAAGTGATGGAGGGCTGGAAGCATGTTAGTGTGTGTCAGCAGCTGCTGGGCTCAGTCAGGGGAGCTGAGGAGCCGGGCGCCTCACTGGACGCTGCGCGCTGATCCCAGATGTAAGAAGTAGACAGGTTAAAGAAGATGAGGGGCGAGATCCACAACCCCCAACACCAGTGTCGCCACCACCGAAATCCCTCTTAGACCAGTGACCTTGCCCCCCTCCCTTCCCAAAACCACCCCCTGACCTCTGGCAGTGCCCCTGAGGCCCACGGGCCCCAGAAAAGGGTATTCATCTCTCCTCCCAACTCCGCTGCTTCCCTCCCTCCATTTCTGCCTTACTTTTTCAATCTCTGTCACTCCCTATCTCGCTGCCATTCTCCCTCTCCCTCTCTGTCTCTCAGGCTGAATGGAGGGGTCAGTTCAAAAGACTGCCAGGCAGAGCTGCTGGCTGGCCATGATGTGCCTGAGGCTTTGAAGTGAGGAGTGGATCTAAGAGGTGTGAAGCCTGTTTTTTATGCTGCAACACAGTCAGGCCCAGAAATATAAACATGCAACTGCACCTTCTGTTCCTCAACGCTGTTTAGTTAAGTTTGCCATGAATGCATATTTCAACTTTATAGTAATAAGCCACTATATTACTTCCGTTTTACGAGCTCAAAAGCTCTGAAGCAAAATCGTCATTTTCCACAATAAATCTGCTAAAATAAAAACAATGGTGGATGAAGCACTTTTCTTTTTAGATCTTTCAGAACCTTTCTCAGGATCTTAAATTTTACATTATTTTGATCAAAATGCTCAAACTGCCATTGCATAATGATGCACTTATGCACTTACTGATGCAACTGAATGTTACTAAATGTTTTGAGAGATGTTCACCCTGCAGTATTGCAGCTATGGAGAAATGTTTCTTACAGTTAGGACATTCAGGGTTTTCTCATGTCAAGACTGGAGTGGTATTAGAGGAGCCACTGGATTGAATCAGTGGCTTATTAACATCTCTCCTTCTCTACATTATCCCTTAAAAGCTCATCAAAGCTTGGTTTTCAGCCTTCAGTAGTAAGGAAGATGTCTTTTTTTCTACACATGTGAATATTAAATACCTACAAAGACATTTTACTACATTTCATAAAATATACATTTCAAAACCTCTGAGATCTGATTTCTAACAGCACATTTCGTCACTTCCACTTCCAGCTTCTTTTGATGTGTAACTTGCTAGTTTACTGTCAAGTGAATGTGATCCATCCAAATTAAGGCAAAAAAAGCACTTGAGAGGGAAGGGTGGCTATCGCTAACAGCGGCCATCACAATCTATTTTGATTTTTTTTTTTTTTTTTGCTAGCATGGAGATGCGTAATGAGAAACACACAGCATGTGGAGAGAGAGAGAAAAATGATCAGAATAAGGTGAGAATGACTGTGAGAGAGAATATGAGAGCAAATATTGCACACAAAGCTGCTGGAGGAAGAGGAAAGGGCTAAAGCTGCTCATTTTCATGCCTGTTGACTCTTTTGACTACCTCAGTTCTTGCCTATTTCTGTCTCCTTTCTCTGTTCTGTGCCTTTTGCCTCCTGGCTCTGGACAGAAATGGGCTTGAGCGCTCGTCTGAGCTTTGAAGTCCTTTGGTTATCAGCCAAGCGTAGCGCTGTACCTGCAGCCATCTGTGAAGGGGCCGCCAGCAGCCGCCCATCGCTCCACTTCCCTTCCATGACCGAGAGGGGCCGGAGCCAGGAGTGGTGATGGGGCTGGCAGCGGCACTTAGTCCACGTTGGCTGGTCGCACATGGTAGAGCCCATAGCTGTGTCAGTGAATACAAGAGCATATACCCTAAAAAACCCCAACCTCAGCACCTCTAATCCTACTGTGTTCAGTCCTTCTTTGCTCATTTTAATATCTGTCTGTAAACACTCCCCCTCTCCCTCTCTCTCCTCACCCTGTCTCTTTCCCTCTGAAAGGGAGGGAAAATGTGGAGGTTATGAAAGGCTTGATTAAAAACTGCAAACCATTTTTCACTCTGCGCTTCATGTAATATGAAGCGACGGTTAGGATCTTTTGTTTAAATGAAGTGGCTGTAGAGTGTGTTAGTTGCCCTCGCCATCCAGCTGTAGTATCTTACATCATCAGTTGTCTTTGCACCACTTTGGAGGCTTTGTTCAACTTTTTTTTTTTTTTTCTTAACTCGCTTCACGTGTGAATGTTTAATGTGACATGTCAAGTTGAAAGGCCAAATGAGCCAGTGATAAATACAGCCAGTACCGGCAGATCTCTTCCAGAGAGTGCAATGTCAAATGGACTGGTATGGAGGGACATTATCACAAACAATAGGATTACGACCTGGGACAATGTGTACCAAAAACAAGCCGGTGGTTTGGTTTTGGGGGGGGGGGGGGGGGGGGGGGGGTGTGAGTGATGGGACGAGGCAATAAGACAAGCCGGGGGGATTGAGGCGGGAAAAGACGGGGGGAGTCTGAGGGGTTTTGGGTGGGGGTCATGATTAGGGAGAACAAAAAAGCTACAGTAGCCAGACCTCTTCTCAAACCGGCCTCCAATTACACACACACATACATGGGGCTTCCAATCTGGCCATCAGGCTGTTGCTGAAGTGTCACATGGGCACCATGTGTGCTGGCCAATGGCCTCTCGGCTTATCAACAAACAGAGCAGGATGGAAGGACAGATAAGCGATAGATGTGGGGGTGGGGCAGGGAAACGCGGGTTGGGGGTGGGATATGGGTGGGGGGGGGGGGGGGGCGTTGGCGAATGATGAGAGATTGCAAAGTGAGCATGCAATATATGGTATGCGAGCAAAATGCAAATCATGCTCACTGTGCTATATTATTCCCATAAAAAAAAAAAAAAAAAATGATTTGACACCCTCAGCATATAAAGTGCCCTTTATGCTCTAGGAATCCCTGTGTAATTATTGCTTAACAGGCCCAAGTTAACAAAAGGCCTTATTCACTTGGTGCTGTGTTGAGAAGCAGTAAAATGTGAACCTTTGTTTGAACCGTGGCTCTCATAGCAGATCAAAGCAATGGATGTGTCATAAGGTACAGAGACTCTCAGCATCGTACTTTTTAACAGATGCTACTCACATCTCCAGCGCTGTAGAGCAGTTATACTGACAACACTACTTTAAGCAAGAGGGGGTTATTCAAGTTTAAGTGGGACATTCATCTATTTTTTTCCTCTCATGCTGATCCTAATATATGAGGAGGTGAATATTTTTTTAAGGTAATATGCCACTGCAAGGGCAGAAAATTGTTTCTAAAATACTACAAATCGATTTAGAAACAAATTATACATTCAGTAAAATACTATGAATAGTATGTGTTTAAGTTAATTCCAACAATCAAGGGTAATCTGATGTGTTTTATACCATCACATAAAAGTAGTTTTCAAGTTTTTAGAAGCCCACATCTCATTTTTGCAACTTAAAGCTACATAAAAGGTGTTCACATCTATATTACAGGCCAGTAAGTAAAGCAACTGTTACATGCCTGTTACACTCGTTTCCTCTCTAACAGAGCTGGGAGTCGTTACACTGCTAGCCAGAGCCAGAGGCAGCTGTTCCACACAAACTGACACCATACACAGTGTGAAACAACAGTGCCGGGGAAAAAAAGGGCCTTCACACATGCATGACAACCAACACGGAAATGCCTTGTGTAAGCAGCCGACTAGAGTTGAGGCTCCATCCCATCCAGCCTCCCTCTTCCTCTTCGATAAAAACTAACTAATGTCAGCAACTGATGTGGTCTCCCGCTTCAAGGACCTCAGAGCCCCGCTTTCAGAGTCGTTTCCGAGAGAGGTCTGAAACATATGGCAGAAGCAGTAAAACAGGAGGCTTACTGACTGAGGAGAAAATGAGAATTGCAAAGTCCCCTTGCATCTCAATTGAATTTCCTCCACGTGAAAAAGAGCCAGAAGAATGATGTGCTGAAGTACTGGAGGCAGTTTTACTCCAGAGAAATTTGCTGAAAAGAGTATATGAAAAGTTGAGCCTGCTGAAATAGCCAGAAATATTCTGCTCATATTCAAGGCTGGGCCTCCTGTGTCAGACTGGCCTCTACTAACCTGTCATTTCAGTTCAGGCTGATGCCCCCCCACCCCCCACCCCATCTGTTTCCAAAACCCTCAGATCACACCTGTGAACTATTCCAGCACATCAGAGAGCTCACATATTCCCCTGTCTTCAACAGAGAAGTATACACGCACCTCATCTCACATAAAACTCACATTCTATCTCCCTCAAAAGCCTCCGCTTCTTCTACTAAATGCTTCAACAAATCAATAGCACAAAGAATCCCCGAACACTGGATTTCGCTTCCTTTTCAGATAGGAAGCTTTGAATAATGCAAAAGCGATACTTGTAAAGACAGGTTATCCATTTTCATAACTCCTTCTGAGCGAGCTGCTTTCCAAACAAGTCATAAAGTGATGCATCGGGTCAACAAACAAATCAAAACGGCTGCTGAGTGAAAGTGAAAACATGAGATAAACATTTCACAATGGCACCTATAAGGATTTGCAGAGTGATGACTGTTCTTTCCTGTGAGCTATTTAAGCATCACCCCATCTCTTACCAACTGTTAGGCTATCCTCCCTCCCCAGGCCTTTCTCTTTCTCCACTATGGACAGTGAAGATCTAAACACACCACCCTGCTTGTCATAACAGTCGGGAAGAGAAAACCCTCTTCGGCTCCCCTGACTCTGCCACGGGGTGTGGCCCTGCTGTGGCCCCCAAAGGCCCCCAGGGTTCTTCCTGCAATTCTAATCAAACTTTAAAAAGCTACAACCTTGGACTCTAAGCCTGGGTCGCGGCCTATGAGGAAGATATCAATCAACCAGTTCCAAACAAGCGTGAGGGGAGGAAGGAGGGAGACAGTGAGTTGAGGGCAGTTTCTGAGAAAGTCTCTCTCTCTCTGTCTTTTCCTCTGTCCTCAGAGGAGAAACTTCCTCTCTATAAGGCCAGGGTGCATTCACCATACCCAGTTCCCTCTGTACAGAAAACACAAGGTACTGCAGAGTCGCATTAACACATAATGGCCGTGTGGATGGATGAACCATTAATCTGCCTGTGATGCTGCAGTGCCTGTCACCACCGCCATCATCATCATCAGCTTCTGAGTCATACTCTGCCCATTTTTCCAGGCGGGAAAGAACAAGTCCTTTCTGGAATACCGGTTGACCTGTGAGAGGCGGATCTGCAAATGAAGTTACCTTCCTCGCCTGGTGCCCAGATCTGCAGCTGTGTAATCCTCTCTCAGACCTGCCCTAAAAACGGATGGTAGCACGTGTGTGTATGGGTACATACTTAGATGAAAACATATGCACATGCATGCATGAGCACACCACAACACCCATATCGAGCCAGGCAAGTGGGCAGGCGGGCAGGCAGGCAGGCAGGCAGGGTTTTGGCTGTGTCTGAATATTAGCTTTTCCACAGCTGGGGGCTGCTGGACCTGCTCCGTTCATCAGACATCCATCAAGGTGTCAGTTTGGGTTATGAGACCAGGCTCCCAGGGTGATCAGACCGCTGCCCTGCCTGCCAGCAGGCCCGCCTGATGGCCTTCTGTCTGGGCCAAGAAGGACCAAAGGCAAACACGGTGGAAAAAAAAAAAAAAAGGAAAAAACATAACCATTAAATGATTGTGAATGTAAAATCAAGTTCCTCAGAAAACAGAAGATACGTCTGCTGGAAACTGTTCACCCTCAACAAGCTCAACTTTATACTATTGAAGGAAGTAGTTAATCATATAGATTTAAGTTATTAGTTGCCCTGTAGCCAAGGGTGAGTAATCACCATAATAGCCCGTCTCATTCTATGTGAAGGGCCCCCCCCTCCAAACCTATTTTCCACCGGAGACTTTGGTCATTTCCATGACTGCTCTACATAACAACCCTCTCCAACACTGAGGAGGACAGGCAAGGTAATTAATTCCCCCTGCCGCCTCTTTCTCTTCCCTTCTCCACCTCTCTGTGGTGAAGGGAAAAGCCAGGGAATGTAATTTACACTAATTACCTTTTGCATAGGAGTCTCATTTCAACTTTCCTTTTCATGTTGAAACGCTGGAGTCTCGGGCAATGCCTCTAAAGCTTCAACACCCCTAATGAAAAATCACTACAATATTCCTATAGGGACATCGTAACTCACTGAAGAGTTTGTAGCAACCTTATTGCACTTCATGATTCTGTGTTTTCTACAGCCAACCATAACATAGCCTAATATAGCCTGGTAAACAACTTTTGCTGGTGATATATGTATAATGTCCCTTTAAAATGTGTTACAGTATTACTTTTCAACAGCAGTTTTTCTAAATAGTAATTTGGGGATAGAAAAGAAGGGGTTCCCTTTAGTGCCAGCAGAGGGACTATAGAGTAGACAAGGAGATATTAAACATGAGGCTGCTCAAAAATAAATATTGGAAATATCAAGGGTCATTATTTGCTTTGTGCCACATATCATTTTGCATAAGATACTGAAGAGCATGTAAATCTATATGTCTGCTCTACAAATATTGTAATAGGACAGACTATTTGTCCTATTGTATGTCAAAAAGAGCATCTCTGCAGGCTACAGTACTTCTGAATGATACATTACTACAGCTGGATCAAATCAAAATATAACACAAGATCGCATGCTATATTATTACACATTATGTCCCTTGTTTTACTATATTACATACTATATAACCTATCAGTATTATTGGTATAGTTGCAGTTAGACCCTTCATACCTCGATCTTGAGCGAATTATAATGGGCCGCTTGCATTGTTTTTACATGAATGCATGCAACGACACTGCAAAGCAAACATATTACTTTATCCATTCATTGCTATGTGAATTCTAAAAAAAACCAAAAACCTGTATGACAGTAAATAATTTAGAGAAGCATGCGGGGTAGCATTCTCACAATTGGATTAGTCACAGCCACAATGCTGCAGCGATTGCGAATATGCTGTATTTAAGCTTGCATTTGGTTTCCGGGAAGACAAATAAAAACATTTGACTCAATACACCGAGGCACAGAAACACCTCAAGTCAGTCAGTTTCATGATTTGATGAGAACTAATTGGAGAATGAGAGTGAAAAGAGGTGAGATCGGACCGATCGGTCACCTTCTTTCATTCCCTCTCCTTCTTCAAGCAGGGCTATCATTCTTCCCAGGAGCAAACAGGAGGACAAAACAGAACATTTGCAGGTGTCTGCAGGCTACACATGATGACTTTATTCTATTCTATGTAAAACACAAGCTTGTCTTATCAGGGATATTTTTTGACACCGCTCAGACAGCACAGCACAGCACAACCTGACTGAGCATTTACTAATTTTCTTTAAGTGTGCGCACACACAGAGCCGCTGAGAATCTGACAGCCTTCTTGTGGTATGTTTTTAAATAAATAAATATACTATGTAAATATACTGTATGTTGAATGATCTGACAGAAAGACGAGAGGGTGCAACGCATCTCTTGTGCTCCGTATCAGCAGCAGCAATTCAATTGTATCGCAGTTGATGGGGCTACAGTAGGTTGAGTGACTGAGCCCCGCACGGAAACAGCAGCACATTTGCAAAAGCAGCTTACCTTCGTATACAGGGGCCATCGGTGCAAGGATTTCTGTTATTCATGGCAAAAAAATAAAGCGAGATTTCTGTTCAAAACTCAATAAAAATCTGCCATCTTGAAACACTGATGAGAGAGTCTCCGCGGTCTCCTGCATTACTGGCCCGGTTCATTAGTGAGGAAAATGCTCATAATTCATATCCAGGCGTTTTCAAAACGTCGGGTCCGATGCGAGGAAAGCGACAGAGGAGAGGCTCCGATATTCAAATCCCACCTGCGGTGTATTTCTGGAGGCTCAGAAGGATGAGCCACGGTGACAGGTTTACTTCAGCTATTGTGCGACATGTCTGTGGAGTGAGGAGTCTCTGCAAAAGTTGCAGTGGTCAGAGCGCAGCGAGTTTGGTGTACAGTGAGAGAGTCGACTGACGAGCGAGTCGATGGAGGCAGAGAGGAGATGCATCACTCTGGCCTCTAAAAACAAACACACCGGGACTGTAATGAGGAAGAAGAATCATCATCATCGTTGTCATAATTATCCTATTATAAAAAAAAGCAATAATAATGATAATAATGAGCCTTAAAAAAGAACAAAGTGAGGAATATAAAAGACGTCAAGAGTAGGTTATAAACCTATAAACTGCAACTCAGCAAAGCGAGCTTATTTGTGGGCAAACATAAAAGTAATGAGGCGAATAAATGCATTAGAACGACACTTAAAACACAATTAACACGGAAATAAAATAGCAACATGGAATAAAAATTTGATGAAAAATAAATTAAGATAACAAACCATAAATGCAGTTATAGTGCAGTTACACTTTGCCTGTTATTCTACAACTATAATAAAGAACTGGCAGAACATGATTGTTTAAGTTATTCATATATTTAGAGAAAAGGGCGGATAATATTTTATACTATTTGCTCCTTTTTATTGATGGATGAGTGTTACTTGTTACAGATATTGTTTACATTTTGTGGGATGTTTTGTGTTTGATGTGTAGGTTACAGAAGTAAAAAAAAAAAAAAAAAAAGTAGTGAAATATTAGGCTATCAATAATAATATAATAATGAGAACCGTCCAACCATCATTGGCCAAAGCGACAAATGAAGTACAGCCTACATAATTGGTGTTACATAATGTCATTATTCGGACCTGAGCTTACTGGAGGCTCTGTTGCACTGCCGTCAAACAGCTGTTGACATTATTCAAAGCCGTGCAAAGTGCACCAGAGTCGGATGATTCTGCGGGTGTTTGCTCATGCCTGCATGAGGCTGAAGCGCTCCTATGACGACATGAGATTTGCACAGAATGAACTGGAGCGGAATCGGATTACATAGGCTCACACAAATGTGAGTAATCTGTCATTTACCAGTGACCCTAAAACGCACTCCCAGCTATATGCACACCAACCTCTAAATTAAACATGTCGACTTCAGACATGTGGGCGGCTGTTAATACAGTACTGCGTTAGAGCAGAGCCTATATTAAAGTACCCTAATCCGAAAATAAATTTGAGAGTCACATGAATCTATATTGAAGTGTTTTGATTCCAACTTTGCAGGACAAAAGCATAAAGTTGTACAAAATATCTCATCACAAGGTTACATTGTCTCACCATGAAAAAAACCCCAAAACAAAACAGTGATGATCTGTCTCTCCAGCATGTTCTCCTCTGCATGTTCTAAGCTGTCCCAGCTTTGCAATGAGTTATGCAATTACTCATTCAGTTTTAAGTATGTCACACGGCCTGCAGCCTGCACACACATCATATAGAGCTGACCACTGCACGTCTAAGTGGTGATGTAACTGCAGGACAGGCATAAAATTAGGTCTTAGAGGCCCACAGGGTGCTCAGGCCTACTGTATATTTGTTTAGCATTAAAACCCCATGTAATGCAATTCTCCCATCAGCAGTGCATTGTTAATTCATGCTATACCTCCTCCACAAAAACCACTTGAATGTTCTTAAAGTGACTTGCTGCATACGGTAGTGTGCCGTGGTGTAAGCGATTCAGTACTGAAGGTATACCGAGTGTGCATGACATGTATTGGAATAATGTAGGAGGCTATTCAATATGATAAGTATACAGTGTAAAATACATAATAATATTGCAGTAACATTATCATATCGTTTGTCTTTAATTATGCCTATAACCCACTTTTAGTATTCCTCTGCAATGCATCATAGTTTTTCATAAAGATAAAGAGTATAAGTGAATAGATGCAAATGTTCACCACTGATCAGGCCATTCACACATAGCATCGTGCAACTGGCATCCTTGTTTAAAAAAACCCTGACAAACACTGGATATTGTAATATCTAGTTGTATTGAGGCTACATCACACCTACAGGTTGTACAGAGCTGCGTGCAGCAATAAGAAAAAAAAAAGATAACTAATGTTAATTGTCTGCAGTGCAGCAGGAGGCAAAGAGTGGATGCCAGTCACTGGCTTGCATGGAACTGTGTTTAGGACAATCAGCAAGTTTTAAAACACTGAAATAGAGAAATGAGAGGAATCGTCCATCTGTAAATGTGAACAGAAACATCTGATTTATTGTGTATGAATAACTCACATGTTCTGGCTGTTGTGCCTCCATTTGGTCTTTCAGTCCAATTATAAAAATGGAACAATTTTTATGCTAAAGTCTACAAAGCTGCACTGGGATGTGCTGATGGATGATGTGATATCCTTTTGAAAAATTGCCAATTTCATTTATCATCCTCTTAAGGGTTTGTCTGGTTTTTTAGGTCTTTAGTGTCTTCCATCATTCTTATTAATATTTTATTCACCAGGTTCATTATAGAGATAGACGCAGCACATCTTTATGTAGTCTGATCAAATTATTTTAACCACTTGTCTGGAGGTAAGATGCAAACAAGACTAAATGTTTATCACAGTCATCCACTGCACTGCACTCAACTAGGAGGACACACTAGGCCAAAGTTGAACCAGGATGTAGCTCTGCAAAATGCATTTCCCAACAGTTTGGGAAATGACTTAAAAGTCAAATTTCCCTTTTCACTTCCCATCAAGTGTTTTATGTCAAACTGGGGACTTCTAGAAAATCTGTATGCCTGCTTGTGTCTTGTGTTGCTTTCCTTAATGGATTACTTGTGTCTCAACAACAAAAAAGTTTTTAAAATGTAAAATGTTACTGTTTCTGAAAGGAAAACTACAAGACTCAAGTTTAAAAAAAGCATATTTTCCTTCAATATTTGACAAAATTAAAAAATATTTTGTCTACAAGGTGAGCAACAGGTAATTAAACTAATGCTACAGCACTAACTATAGGGAGTCATTTCTAAAATGTCCAAACGGGGTGATCATGTCCTGAGGTTTCATTAAAATGCATTCAGGGGTGTAGAAGGTGATGTGCGTGACAGATGATAAAATGTTGAGCAAACAGACTGACAGACAGACAGATGGTCCTTGACAGTTACGTCAGATTAATCCGTCTCCTCTCCCCAAGTTCATCATGGAGGACAATTATGACACACAGGACAGGACTACATATCCCAGTGGGTAGCGGTAACACACAGGTTGATGTGATGCATATGCTACCACAATAATAAATCAGGTAGAATTATAATTAATGAAAGGTGTGAGGTTGACTGTCTATGCTAGCCAGATACATTTCGATATATATTCTGAAGCTATTGAGGATTTTCATACAAACTAAATGTTATTATAGTCAAGTCAATTTTTATTTGTATAGCCCAATATCACAAATTTGCCTCAGGGGGGCTTTAGAATCTGTACAACAATACAACATCCTCTATCGTTAGACTCTCAATTTGAATAAGGAAAACCTTCCTGAAAAAGCCTTTGATTGGGAAAAAATGGAAGAAACCTCAGGAAGAGCAACAGAGGAGAGATCGCTCTCCCACGACAGACAGATGTGCTGTGAGTACGGAATAGACCAATAAAGCAAAATTACAGATATGCAGCATAGATGGAAACAGGATGACAAAATTATAGGTGGCCTCAATGCTTTTTGAAGTGTATTTATGTTTCCATGTTGGTTATCTTTCTGCTATAAAATTCTCTTCTGCCACCTGGAGGTCTGTTGGCTTTTGCAGACTTTAAGTTCCATTTTCAAGTAACGAGTCTGTGTGACAGAAAGGTGAGCACTCAACAAAAATATTTGCACCACAGCCCAACACAAATACAATATGTTACACCCTGAAGAATATAGAAATAAATATGCCACAGTAATTTACACAAAAGTACAAAAGTTCATTCTTAAATATGTCTTAAACTCTTTGGAAATTCTTATTCTACCAAAACAGTTTTCACATTTCAGACATTCATCGCAATGGTTTTTATTCTGAATGAATGCACAAATTAATGAATAATTGGATAAAACACGACTGGACATATAATTGTGTACAGCAAATAATAAAACAAGAATAGATAAGCACTGAGTAATGGTGTTAAACTTTATGTGCAGCAACCTGCTTTTGCATTTTGCTCATGTCCTCTCTAGTCACCTGCAACAACAACCTCCCATATATGATATTTGTTTTCATTCTCTTCTACATGATACTATATGCTGTAGGTAAATGATGTTCTGTGGGCTACACTGTAAACTGTTATTGAGTGTGAAATATACAGAACGTACGCAGCAGACAGAAATAAAACCACAGTAATTATAGAGATTTACTGCATGTATTTGCTTAGTAGTAAGTTGTACTGAGTGGTGGATGCTCTTGTTTGTGTTGAGACAGGACAGAGTGCAGCCTGCAGAATGAGAGATGAGAGGACTCACATAAAATTGGGGGTTTATGTGTTTGGACAAACCTGAGTGAGACAGAAGTACCGGTTTGGAGAGAGCAGTCGGGTCGGTCTGCACTGGTTCTGGTTTGTGACGAAGATACACCTTAAAAAAAAACTATAGAAACTTTCATGAGACTTCAAACACAATATGCAGATAAATTACATGCATAATGTTAGTGCCAAATGAAAACGAAATTAAATGGTCTATGCAGTATGTAGCCTATTTCAGCTCTATTATTACACAGTAATTACCTATACTTGTGCTCCATATACCGTACCGCTCTTTGATTATCGCCTGGCCCTGGTTCAGGTGTTTATTATGTAGTGGGGTATGTAGGTGGTCTATATAAATACCTCTTTTCGTCTCTCATTTTATTCATTTTGGCTGCATGTGAGCCCCCTTGAAAATTAATTTCAAGTGAAGTCAAACATGTTTCTTCTCCCCCGCCCCTCCTGTGGCAGTAGAAAACATGCTCAGTTGTTACTGACCTCTAACCTCTTGTACAGTACTGAAATAGCCTCTGTGCTGATTCAGACCCTTAACTGCTGTACTCCACTGTTAGTCCCACAGGCCCAATTATGACTTCACACATATCAGAATCAGGGTCGTTTCTTGGTTCACTGACATGGATGACATAATTGACTTTTAAGCTGACATCTGCATGGGAAAATCGCTTTTACCCAGCTAGTTTGTTATGTCTTTGAGATTTGTCTAAGGAAAAGACGTTCTTCAGTAACAGCGGAGTAAATTGCTGTTCTCTGTTGTCATGCATGATATAAAAATCTTTGTATAAAATCATTTTAAAGAAACATGTGTAAGTAAAGGAATCGCAGTAGGTCATTAAACTAACCCTGCATCACTTTTAACAACATTTATTGATGACTGCATCTTATCATCCTTGTTGATGCAGAGGTCATGTTGCAGCTTCAGCGGTACAAGACTTGATTACTTTGATGAATTTCCTCTCAATGACAATTAAGTTTCATAATTAACTCAGCAAGAGGCACCCACTTATAAACCAAAACATCTATTTGTCTTACAAACACCTGATATTTTTTTTTTTTTTAAAAAGGAAATCTAAAAAAAAAGGCCATGAAACCATGCCTGTGTAAGTTGTTATATAAAGGACAGTTCCTGTGTTCTTTTGTGCAAAAGAAGTTTTGTGGTTTTTGTTGGTATGTATGAGTATGATGTTTTCCTGCCTGAGAGAACTGGTGGTTTACCAGACAACTCAGCATTGTAAACAGGACTTACAGTCAGACAATGATTTTGGCATTGACTACCTTTTTGAATGAGCTACTGCATTTCTCCAAAAACAAACACGCTGCATATAACTGAAGTCTGTAAATGGTTGTCCCATATGCTTCATACTAAGGGTATAGGTTTGGTTTTAATCATTTTTGATCAGATAAACAGTGTGCACAGTTCAGCATGTGTGCACTGGCTCTCCTTGTCTTAGGTACACATGAATACACACCCATACAAACACAAAGAGCTTGACTTTGCAACATGTTTATTTTGCTCAGCATGTATTTGGTCACGTGACTTGCCAAAAACAGGACATGTGACATTTTCTCTAATTTATACAGATATCTTATGATTTAATTAATATAAATCTGAGACTAAAATTTATATTCTAAATTTAGCGATGAAAGATTTAACAATAAATGAAAAATAGCTGATTATTGGTAATGTGCCACTCTATTTGGACTAACAGGGGAGAGATAGTGTTAATTTAATTTAATTTAATGTTATTTGTTTTTTTCATTAATTAATTTTTATCACATTAATTATTTAACTTGTTAACATTTTTAATGTGATTTGATTTTTAATTTGATTCTTACTTTTTAATAAATAGAATTTGATTTCATATTAATATAATTAATTTTGTTATTGAATTGAATTGAATTGTTAAAAATTAAATGTAATATAATCCAATCACGGTCCTTTTCCTGCCACTATGTATTGATGAATATTTTATTTCACATTCACTCTCACAGACTGGTCACCTGTCAACCAATCCCTGTGGTAAATTAATTGTCATCCACATCAGCAGGGTCAACCCCGCCACTTCTCTTAGCTTTGTGCAGTCTCTCTGTACCTTAGTAAAAGTTGCTCTCAGCAGCTTTGTAAATGGCTCTAAAGAGGGGTTAAAATTATAAGATTGTTTCAGATTGAAAAACATTGGTAGGGACAATTCAGCAACACTTTGACATTGATAAGAACTGTCAGTGCTCAAATCTACACCTATGCTTCACACGCACCAGTGCACGCTGTTGTTTTCAACAGCGACTGCAATTTGTCATGCCTTCTGAAATCTAGAGCACAATAACTTCTCTTTCTCTTTTTTCAATTTATTTTTTGAGTGTTCAGCAATATGTCTCTCAAAATGTTCTTTTTGTGTTGCAACGTCCTGTCCCGTGTCTCCCTGTGCCTCTGGAGTGCTGCTTGTTCTCGCTGCTGCTCAGGCTGTGATGGTCTCTGGGTGTTCTTGAGGGTTTATCATTGACATGATGTTACTGAGGATGGGACAGACATGGCCTCCTGGGTCATGATGGAGGGAAAGGGTGAGAACTCTACCACGCTTCAGACAAAGCTGCTGGAACAAATAATTGACAGGTTGCCGTGGAAACCAACCAACTAATCTGCATCAGACAAATCAGCCTTGTACCGCAGTTCAACCACAGTCCCTTATGCTACAAGTAGCAATTATTTTCTTCATTTCAAGTAAAGGTTGCTCAAGATATGATAAACACTATGACTAATATGCTTCAGATAAAATAGATGAGTCATCATATAATTGTTCCAGAGTCATCCTAAAAGTGTTGACACATTCAGTTTAAACAGTTTTCTGATTTTTCTGTCATATGATCTTTTGATATAACCTTTTCACAATAATGACAATCATTTTTATGTCTTCTCCTTATTGATAGGAGCCTTGATCTATTGCTGTTAGTGTTCAAGTTAGGGATGTTTCTTCCATCATGGAGGCTGTAATTGATTTATAAATGTATTCTATGTCGAGGCCAGTGGGTTGTCCATGTCAATCAAACTTCCTCTTGTGAGTAAATAAGTTCAGCCTTGAGGTCGCTGACAGAACTGGTCTGGACCAGCCAAAAGTGGTTACTGCTTTTTTCATGGCCTGAGCTGGTTTTTATGGAAGGCTGCTGATTAGATGCCGTTTAAGTTGGTGAATGAGGTCACAGAAAAGATGAGCAAATATATTCTAATCTGATCATCACGTAGACCAGTACAGTCAGAACAGGAGCAATATATGCTGCACTTTATATAACAAAACCACCATTAACTTGTCAAACTAGTGCAGCTTAATGGTCAGATGGTGAAAATGACCAGCCAATGGTGGTGGTCACACCAGAGTGTGACCACCTGAGATGATCTTAGCTAAACAAAAAAAAAACAAGAAACAACATTTAATATTTGTTCAGTTCAGTGCAAACAACTAAATTGTGTAACATTAAAATTTCCTACACATACAGATTTGTAGTTATGTCATGTTTTCCAATTGCACAACCTGAACAATGTTGTGGACATGAGTGGAAGTCCCACTCAATGACGTAACCCAAGCCTCTCAGTATGGAAATTAACAGCTACTGTGTTTGACCAACAGAAGGAACAGTGTTTTTGACAGAGACATTAAGCCAAAGCATATACAACATCAGATAAAAACATTAAGTGGTCAGAAGACACTTGTTCACTGATTGATGTGGAAAGTAGTCTGGTAAATTGTAGAGATCTAGTGTCGGTTAAAATTAAAGGGGAACTCCACTGATTTTAGAAATAAAGGTGAGCTTGCTCATTATGAGAAGCAGCCTGTTAAAACTGTGTTGTATAATGTTTTCTGTGGCTCTGGAGGATCTTTCTGAAGTCTGAGAAAATGCCCCAGATGATGTCATCTGGGTTATCTCAGATGTAGTGTCAGAATTAAGTCAGAGTTAGGCTTCAAATATTTGAAATATGAGGGCATTTATTAGGCAGGGAAGGTCCTATAAAAGATGCTATTGGGTTGCATTATAGGAACTGTAGGAGCCAGCGTTTTTGAAGCTTGACTCATGTGAGGGACTTAAAGTCAGGATGCCTCAAGATGCCCTTCTTTTTTTTGATCTGTCTCTTGAAAATCCTCCAACTTTATGCAGGAGCAGTACTAAATTCTAAAATGTAAACTTAAGGTTCAGTGTACAGGATTTAGTGGCATCTAGCAGTGATGGCCCCCCCTCATTCAAGTGTCTAAGAGAACCTACGGTGGCTGTGAAATTATACACACTACACCTAAAGGAGTACCGCTTTAAGCTAGTGAATTAAAAACATCCAAAATAGTGTAAGTGTTTGAAATTCATTACTTGAGGTTAGACAGCTATCACTTAGGATAAAGGGTCATCTGCCAGCAGTGAGGCAGAACCATCAAACTGTACTAAACACAAACCAGCAAAAAGTGCAGACAGTACACTTCAGATATGTCAACTGTGCCACTCACAGGCTTCTGTCCCAGTGCTCCATACTGTATATGTTTACTGTGCACTAAATGTTTGTCTAACCCTGTTTTACTTGTCTGGATCTGATTCTTGACAATGATATCAAACCTGCATGCCAGCAAGGGTTTCAAATGTCAGACAAAGCCTTCAAGGGGAATTCAGGTCTGTGAGTCTTGCTTACTTGCACCTTCTGACTAGTGTATCCAGAAGCTACAGTACTGCATCTGACTAACACTAAGAGAAGTCTTTACAAAGTTAACTAGGTTACTACATGCATTATTAGTCCTCCTACGCTCCTTCTTTCTCTCTGAGCTCTGTGTAGCACTACAACAAATCTCATTTGCAAGTGAGGGTACCTGCTGTGTATGGTGTACCTTAAAGAAACACCAGGCTTCAGCTCCTCTATTGTGGGACGAAAATGAACCACTTAAGATGTAGCACTTTCCTTCAGCTGGCAAGAATCCGTGTACAGTGTAATTGCTTTCAACTTACGCTTCTACTGAAGGTGGTGTTTTTATTTCACTTTTGCACTGCATCATTTTGTGTGCATATACACTTGTTCACACACACACACACACACACACACACACACACACACACACGTGCAAACAAACACTCATGTGCATGAACACACAGAGAGAGAGATACAGATAGAGAGAGAGAGAGAGAGAGAGAGAGAGAGAGAGAGAGAGAGAGAGAGAGAGAGAGAGAGAGAGAGAGAGAAACAGTGTCCAGAACATGTAAATTCCTGTCTGTTTGTGAAGCTGCAGCTGCTGTGGAAGTTATGTAACCTCGACATAAATTCAGATTTACATGCTATAGAACACTGAAAATGTAAATATGTGCTTACATATCATAAAAATAAAACCACTGTGCATGAAAGATGCTGTGTCCCCAAAATTAGAAATGACAAGGTTCAGAGAAGTCGAAGTCCAGAGACAAATAACGAATTACACCCACAGTTTCAACTTCACTCCTCAGCAAAACAAACTAAAAGTTGTGTCCTTGAAACACAGCCTGTCAGTGGTTTCTGAAGTGCTGTATGCCTATGCTCTACCGTTTCAGTCCTGTCTGACATACTGAACAGCAAAGGCCCTGCATGCTCTGGGAAATCAAAAAGCTTCCCTCGGTTTCACAGAAAGAATGTCTCTCCTCTTCCATTTACTTGAGATGAATGCTCTCACAGTCTCCATGCCAAAGTCGTCAAAGAGCGTTAATGATCGTTATCTGGAAACGGCTTAAATGCTCAGCCAAAGCAGTTTAGCTCACAAAACACACTCACATACATGCACATGCACACAAACACAGAGGTAGGGGCGTTTTCAGCATTGAGGAGAAAACATTTCCTCCCCCTGGGGCCTTGGGTTCAGCAGTCCAGAGTGTGGCAGGCAGACTGGGTTTCACACTCCTCTGCTGGGCAGGGTTGAACCTCTGGTGAACTCTCCTGTGTTGAAGGCAGAGCAATGACTGTATGACTGATTGGCTGACCCCACCTCTTGCAGCTCCAGACAGTCCCAGCCAGGTTTGGTTGGTGGCTGCAGCACATATGTCTGTATTGGAGATCACAGGTTAGAGTGACACCTGCTGGAATCTGCAGAAAAATGGTTGTGTAACTTTCTTTCAATTACAGTTTTGTGGTGTATGATTCCTGGAGTCTCACAGCTGAATAATAAAATAATAAACACAGGGATTCAAAAATGTCTTGCTGTGTCTGTTATTCATCTGAGACAACTGTAATGCAAAGAAAGGAAACTGGCACAAAGCCCTGCTTGCAGTATTTACTAGAAATTTACCGGCTACTTCTGTTCCGCAGATAATGTTTCATACAACTGCATATCCTGTTTTACTGAGAGAGGGGAATTTGTTGCTCTGAAAATAGAAAAGGCTTGTGCAGTTTAGGGCAGAGTATGGTTTGGCCAACATGCCACATGTGTCTTCAGACTCTGAGTCTTTATAATACGGAAGTTGATAGCATGATGAATGTTGTCTGAAATACAATGCCCCATGGCCCAGTGACTACTACTGTAATTCTCTCCTCTCCTCTCCTCTCCTCTCCTCTCCTCTCCTCTCCTCTCCTCTCTTCTCCTCTCCCGTCCTCTCCTCCCAAATGAAAAGCTCTAATGATAGTTCAGCATTCAAGCTCTGCAGTATGCTGTGTAACTAAGGCAGGGTCTGTTCATCAAGGTTGCAAGTGGAACTGATGACATATTCTCAGATGATCTCACAATAAATGAGCTTTAAACTATTTTGCAAATCCAAATGGCTCCCCTTACTCATGGATCGAGTGACTCACAGGTCAGAAAGACAAAGATGATGCCTATCTTTTCTTTGGAAGGGAATGACTTAAACTAGTTATCATCATACTGTAGATTTATTGAAAAGCAGTGGCGAAATTCAATGCAATTATGAAGTTGGGTTTGGCAGAACAAACCCACCAGTTTCCAGAGGTTAAATTAGATCTTATGATCTTATATGACAAAGAGTCTCCAACAATAAATGAGATAAAGTTACAAAATATGACTTCATGGTAGCAATGTGCAAGAGGTCTTTCCTGTTTTTCCAGAGGACAGATAGGATGCTTATCCCTCTGGGAACAGGCAGCTGGATGCAGTGTAACTGCCGAGTCCTTGGTGGTGATAAAACGCTCAATGTCCTGTCCAGATTGTTCAGGAATGTTGGAGAGGAGTTCAGTGATCCATATGTTCTTTTCCACATGGCACAGCTATCTGGACTCTTCAGATCACATCCAAACCAATGTGTTTCATTAGAGCTGGCTGTACACGCTGCCTGCGGGGGATTAAGTCTATAAATCACGGCTGAGTTACTTATTGAAATCAGCAGCAAGCTTGTGAGAGATATTCCCCTGCAAATCTGAATCGACTGATTGCTGACGTGAGTAGTGGCACGATTTTGTTGACCGCCGGGCTACAGGAGTGTTTCAGTGATGTTTGTTAGGGGATGTGTGTGGTATAGAGAATATGAACATGCACTTTTACAGAAATACAAAGCAGATCACCCACACTTTATCAAATAAGAATCAAAAGTGTCATTTAACATCCATGTTAAGAGGTGGCCTGATAAACTGTTGAGAAAGGGGGGGATATTAAGGGGGATATTAAAACATTAATATGAATTGACTTTCTCAGTATTTTGATAGTTAGTTAATCATTAATAGTCACTGACCTGACTAAGGAACACATTGTGAAACAAACATGTAATATGTAAGTAGGGATAGTGTATTTAAAAGGGTAAATAACACCAGCTTTAGTATCTCATACTGCCAATAAGCTTTGGAGGAGCCTGTAGCTGTGTGTGTTCACACCCTCACCTTTACCCAAGGAAAGACATTTGTGGTTAAAACATTGTCATGTTAATGTAGCATTAAAGAAAAACTAGGAACAGGATAGCAGTGTGCAGGTATTTTTTTATTCTCTTGTGCAGATTATTGTTGCCCAGCACTGCAAATAATTTATGGATGTGTGTGTGCCTCCTGATTATTGTCTGGAAACAGAACATGGAACAAAAAAAGCAAAAATCTTACATTAAATCGGGGTATTATTACCTTGCTACAGTTAGCTTGTTTTAGTCTTAGCTTGTTGATAGGCACAGTGATAATGGGAGTGACATGAGATTCTGCACGGGTAAAAAGTAACTAGTTGGCTGTATAGCTTAAGGACAAAATTATACTGACTGCTGTGTAGAATTGATTTTTACAGCATTGTTGCTGTTGTTGATGCAGTTTTACTTATTATCTTCTAATTTTCTCTAAATTACACTGCACATTTTGCTCCACTGCCAATAGAGAGAGCAGCAATCATCAACTAACCATATCTTTTATGAATCATTCATAACATAGTGAAATATGGTTTGGGGTAAACCAAGTGCTATCAAGCTTTTGTTTGTTTGTTTTTTTATCTGATTTTTGTATCAGATAAAACATTCAAAGGCTCGAATGCATCTGCAAATATTCACCACCAATGCTTTTGAATGGAATATCCCTTCAGTACTTCACTGCATGGCAACTGTAGTATGATTAAAGTTTGGCCACTGAATTACTAGCTTAAGGTTCATGTAAAGTTGGTGGTTAAATAGTAAAAATGTCAGTGAGACTGTATGAGCCTACACGTCAACAACAAGAAACCTCCACAGTATTTTTTGCACCGGCACTGAAAGTTGCTGTTGAACATACATCACTAATGCAGAGTATTAATTGTAGGAGTCATGGTTGCAGCAGCATAGGAGGTACTGTAGCAGCAGGTGAGTGAGGTCTCAATTTCACAAAATGGTTACAAAAACATTACACTTTCTGTTTTATAGCTACAGACAGGCTTCATAGAATCCTCTGGCTGATAATCAAGGAATCTTTTTTAGAATAATAGAGAAACCTTGAGTACTCCCTCTCATTATTCCCTTTACTTTGCATTTGCTGTATTGTTTTCCGGCACAATTAGGAGGAGACAGGGAGAGACCTACAGAGGCCTACAATTCACGCATTCTAAGCTTAAGGCATAATAGCATCTATTTTCAAAAATTAAACACAATCATCTTGTAAAGCTGGGAGGAGAAAAAGAAAAAAATGCATTGCACCAAGTCTGTCCACCTCATGTATAATACTTTTGCCTGTGCGTACACATGTGAGTTCATCTGTGCATCTGTTTGTTAATTAAGAATGCTTAATAAAAGGAGCAACTAGACTTTACATCCTCTGTAATAATCAGGATTTTCTCTTTGGTCATGTGGGCTGAAGCCCTGACAAGAGAGTCAGCAGCTTCTGCTAAGGTGTCAAAAGACTGCGCATCATAAAGCAACCCACTGCTTCCACCCCTCAGATACACACACATACACCTGCATACACACTCACACGACTGGATTACCATGATAGTGGACAGTAGACAGGTCTGCTGACTAGGCAGCCCTGATGACCTTCCACTCTCTATGTTGCAGTTTGACTTGTGTTGTCATTGGCCGACCTGGGGAGCGCTTATTGTTTAATTGGAGCTCATGGGATGGCTCACATCTATTACAGTGTCTAATCATATCAGTGCACAAATGTTCTTTACAATTAGCCTTTTCCTAGATGAGCAAATAACATAACTGAACGGCGTCAGTAATCATGATTATTACTTTTATCAACAGTCACATTTGATACATTAGAATAAGCAACAAATCCTGTAAATTGAACCTGTAAAGAACAGTCTGACCTGACTGAAAACATCATCAGTTCATTCTATTTCTATTTTTCCTCTCTTTAAATGTTTCTCTTTTTAACAACATTCAACCATCACAAGATGAGACACTCAGAGCCTCCTAGCAACAGGAAGAGTGTCTGCCCCCCCCTCCGAGAGCTCCTGTTAATCTCTAGCCTTGTCTCTGCCTTTACGACCGCACTGACGTCAAAGGACAGGTCTTCTTTTTATTGTTTCCCGAGGATTGAAGTGCCTCAGACGCGGGATTCACACCAGCACCATGCTTCCTGTTGAAGTCTAGAATAGCTATCCTCTCTTTCTCAGACTGGCAGTGATCATTGAAGTCACCTACAGTATGTGCTGAGAAGGCCAGCTTCGTGACAAGAAACCCGGCCTCCCGGGGGACCTGGCTGTAAATATCGCTGTTGTTGTTGAGGTGGATGATGTGCTCTGTGGGGAGGGGATGCACAGTGTTGTGTGTATGTGTGTGTGTGTGTGCGCACTGGTGGGTAAGAGCACCAGAGATGGCACAGGTAGGGGGGGATCCATGTGACTCACAGCGAGTGGAAAGACTATGGATTAAGGATCACATGCAGCTTTTGTGTTGCTATAGGAAGGTAGACCGGCAGGTATGGCATGCCTTTCTCTGTTCTCAGTGGTACACCTGGCTGATGATTTGCCCTCTTGGCACATATGACTTACATTAAACTTCATAAATCATATCCTCTCTCATTTTCCCTCATTCACTTTTCTATTGTCTCCCTCTCTGTCCGCTCCTCCCTCTCTACTTTGCTTTGTCATCTGTCTTCTTTCTTTTAGAGGAAAAAACATTCCCCCTTTTTTCTCCTGCCTCAGTGGTTCATTTCTGTCTTGTGTTGTTTGTGGAGGCTCAATGGAGCGTCGCTTACTGGCCCCTCGACAGATTCCAGACTACACACTGCAGCTCTATAGAATAGACGTTAGAGCTGGCACTGCGTTGCTCCAAATTACTCGCTCTGCTTTCAGTGTTTAAATAATGGTCTTAGCACAGAATTAATGGCAGCAGTGGGAGGCCAAGTGATGAACACACTGTTTTTGGTGCAAAAGTGTTCCAGCTAGTGCAAGCTCAGGATGGCCTGGGTCCCTGGGTTAATAGGGACCGGGGAGTGATATGTTGTCTTAATGGAAATGAAGGCTGCTTGAGGGAGGACATTACTGTGATTCTTCCATGTGTGATGTTTTCGAAGGAGTGAATGTGGCCATTATTTCCTCCCATCGCTTTCTCTTGTTGCATCTTTGGGGGATGGGAATTAGAGTGAATGGGTTACAGTCAGCTAGTGCCCTTTTGTTAACAGCGTCAGCTTACATGCAAAAGGACAAAAAGCAGCACATTGATCAATGTGCGCATGTGTTCCTCTCTTTCTTTCCATTTTTCTTTTGTCTTTCTCCACTGTCTCCTCTTTGTAACCGAACATTTCTGAGAGACAGAGACAGACAAAGTGCGGACAGTCCTGTCGCTGTACAGCCTAATTTTTTTCTCTGTATTTCAGGTCTGTGTTGCGGTAAAAGACTGTTTCATTAGAGAAATATTCATGGGTAGGGAGGCTCAGTTATTGATGCAGCTCATTGGCTTTTTGTGAGGCACAATGGGTTCTCTTGATTGATTGTGCTAGACGGCCGATGATGTGACACAGAGGAATGTCAGACATGTAGAACTATATGAGCTATAGTCGCAGATAAACCCCCACTGAGTGCACAAACACACACTCATGCACTAAGCATACTGTAAGAACATGTCTCTGTAATGAAGACAGCTCTGTGACGGTAATGAACAACATCTAGTCCTTTATGGTGAGGAGATTGGCCCATGCTCAGACAAAACAATTAATATTCATGCTTGGCTGGCAATTGAATAATAGCTGAGATTCTCGCTCGAGCCCCAGTAGGTTTCGATGATAAAGGATTGAGAGCAGTGGAGGGTTTTCTGGGTGAGCTGATTTTGGAATGCAACTTGACTTTTTAAAGACTGGATAGGCCAAGCTGGGCTGCTCTGATCTGGTTCTGTTTTTGCAAAAGCTTATCAGGACTAAAGTCATCTTCAATTTATAAGAACAAGATCAATGTTCTGTTTAGTTTTTGTTCATTTTGGGGCAGGATTGTAGCCTGGAGCTAACCAGATTTGGTTAGAGCGGATTCTTTTGGCTTGTGACTCTGCAGTGCCATAGCTTATTAATCAGAGGAGTGTTCTGGTCTCTGTGATAAGCCTGTGTATTGTGTCCGTGTGTGTGTGTGTGTGGTGGTGGTGGTGGTGGTGGTGGTGGTGCAACTGTGTGACCACCAGCCAGGATGTGGGAACTGGGACTAAGCTAATACAGACAATGCTCCACAGTGCAAACACACACACACACACACACGCACCCTCACACACATTCACTCACTTGTGACAAGAAATGTGCTACAGCCATGTTTCAAAGTCAGCACCATGCGGCATTCAACAGCATGGGGGCTCGTCCCTCTCTCCTTCCAACACCCTCCCGCCCCCTTTTTCAGTCTCTACTTCCTCTTTCTCTCTTGCCCATCTGGACACATCCATTTATTCATCCTTGTGTCTCAGTAGGCCAGTGTGGGGGTCTCAGGCAGGCAGATCTGATGCTGACATCCTTGCATGTACCTGCCTCTGTGTACTCTTTTTCTTGTGTGTGTGTGTGTGTGTACACTTGTGCATCTGGCGATCATGTATGTTCTCCATCTGGGGAGCTTACCCGGCCGTGAACAAATCAATGGCCATGTATCGATGCTGTTTTTATGAGGCACTTAACAATAAAAAAGCAATAAGCTATGACATGGATAATCCGGTGGGGCATCACAGGCATTGCAAAGCAATTATAACGGCTCTGCTCCTCTCTGTATGATTTAGAGACATGCCTGCAGTCTTAGAAAGCTCTTTGATACCAACAACATTTCCAGGAAGTGAAAAGAGGATTTATAGAACTGTTTGTTCGTTCATCCTGCGCTACACCCATCCATTTTCAGGGTTTTAACTGATATTGAGCTGAAGTGATATCATTAATAAATGGAGTGACTTTGCTTCTCCCTGGAGCTTGAAGTGCATTACACTCCGACAGTGGGTGTGTAGGTGTTTTTAAATTGTCACATATCACTCTTCACAGTCCATCACAGCGGATACATGTTCACTACTAATATTATAAAACCCAGCAATTGCATGATTGCGTGTGGGCTGATAATATTGTTTGTGGATTTGCCCACAGCTTGCCTACCCGCTGATCATAATGCCGGATTATTCATGGAGTAAGACTGCAGAGAATTACTGTGAACTGAGTGTAATTATACAGCACCTCAAAGTGGCCTTATGTGGGCGACTGAGATACATAACTCACATGACAGCAACAAAACTCCATTTGATCAAAACTTTTGTTTGGAGAATGTTTGCTGGGTCGTCCATTTTGATCACATGCTGTCATTCCTAACTTTGTTGTATCATATATTGCTTTTTGTGTATAGGTGTGTGTTTTTTTAATTTAAATTGACAATTTATTATATATTCAATGATAACAAACAGAATTTTCTTGTAAATGGATCCTGTGAACTATTAAAAAAAATTAATGTGTCAATATGTGCCCATTAAGGGCGTGGTGCGATATTTCACACTGTGGGTAACAGAAGCTTACCCCAGATAGCAAATTTGCTGTGGCACAGATCTGGCCCACACCCGATACTTTCAGCACTTTCATCTGGCCCACATACCATGTGGAATGATGGCACTTGGGCGGTCCCAGGCGTTTCCCAGATCTGCGCCATAAGCACGCCATATGTCAACCAAGAACAAACCAGAACTGGCCCACATCCAGAATACACATACCTGAGAGCACCGCATCTTTACCAAAAAAGGGACACATTTGATTTGGGATATTTGGGCCATTTTTGCTATTTTACATGTGGGCCATTTCAGGCTCACATCCATTTTGTCGGGACCAGAAGAAGGCCAGCAGTGCTGCATCATTGCCTGAAGTGGCCCACTTCCGTATGCTATTTGGGACTTCATCAAAATCAGGTGTATTTTACTCACTGACACTGTCACATAATACCAATTTCACCAAGGCAGATTCATTCTGTTTCACAGTGACAGTTGAACATGATTGATTTGGACATCATAAGTGAACTTTACAAGAATTTCAAGTACAATATTCTAAAGTAAGTAAGGTTTTCAGTTCAACAGCCCACTTATAAACTGAGCATCTACTCAGTATCTGGTACAGGAATAGTGGTTGTGAGGTTAAAAGCACCAACAGCATCTGTTATAGTGTCTATTATAGTGTCTGACCGAAGTTAGCTGATAATGTTTTTGTATTGTTTAGTTTTTCCTTTCATGTATTCAAATGCACTGCATGAACAAGGCAGCAGGTTAGCCATGTATGCCAGAAAGAAGCATGATTTATGATGATGATGAACCTTAGTACTCGGTCAATTGACATCAAAGATTGTGGTTTCTTACACACATTCTGGTCTTTCATCGTTTGTGGTGCAGCACTGTGCATGTGAAGTTAGTGTCACAGAGTTCACCAGGGTGGAAAACAAATATATTTAGGAACCTTTCAGGGCCTATATTTCTGTATTGTCTCACTCTGGCTTTGCTGAAATTGTGTGCCCCACAAAGGCTCTAAGCCAAGAGCCACCAATCTGTCATAATCTGATATAAAAACCCTTCTCACAATCTTAGCTCCCTCATCAGGGGGACACTAAATGGTTACATGCATATCACCTTATATGCAAGCTATATCTAAAGCTAACCATCTAAAAACCATCTCAAACTTACATTAGGTGGAAGAAATCATTGTTGATTTTCATGCATTATCAACTTCTAAAGTTTTTGGGAACTTAAGTCCAGTATGTGGAAATTTGCTTTATTCCCTCTTACAATAAGTGTCACATCCACTCTGATAAACATGATGTGAGAGTCCTCTTCCCAACACTCCATTAAAGAGAATTGCCAACAGCTGGTGTGTCAGTACTAGGTATGCTTTATATAGTTCCTGCATAAAGCAAAAACTGATCTGACCTCAGCTGCGGTCTGATAAAAGGAAACACTTATCAGCTATCAAATCCCCCAGGCACTAAATTACCTGTGGTCATTTCTTTTTCCTCTGTATTTCTATATTTCTATAACCATCCCATATTTAGTCTGAGTGCTTAGGACATGGTGTGTGTTTATGTGTGTATATTTGTGTGTCATGACGTCTGTGGATGAAACACGAACGTCACACAGCCCCTCCTCACACAGCATGCAACTATGCCTCCTCATCTTTCTTTCCTTCCCTCCTCTGATGGCCATAATCCATCCTCTGTCTCCTCTTTCTAACCTCTCTCTCTCTGTGCTGTCCCTCTCTCCATTCTTCACATTTGTTCCTTCTCTTTGCTCTCCTTTGGCTTGTGTATCCATAATACATCTTCCCTGATCTTTTTATCACTGCACACTCCTCCCACTCCCTCCCATGTGTTATCCTATACCTAACCTTCACTGATGTAATACTTAAAGGAGACACTCTTGATATTGGATGTCTATGTTAAAGATGGTCAGAGTTGCAAAACTTGAGGTGAACATATGTAAAATGCTCCCTGCAAGCCAAAAGCCCAGGCTTCAGCCTGCTCTGATTGCTTCGTTTACAAAGTAACCTCTACTTCCTTCTCGTGATGACGTCATATTGTTCGTGCATGCCCACAAAGTGCCGTCCATTCCATAGCCTTTGTTGCTAAGGTTGTTCCATGTGTTGTTCATGTTGTCCACTCGCATATTTCAGATCGGATTCTAGCTCAAACATGTATGGATGTATTTAAGAAGTTTCTGTTTTGAACAAACAACGAGAAAAAGAAGTGAAATCTTGTGTGGTTACGTAACCTCCTGAGCCGCCAGAAGTCTGACAAGGGGTAGCCTCCAGCAGTTAACCAATCAGAACGCAGTGGGCTCATTGAGAAGGGGGCCTTAAAGGTGCAATGTGTAAGAATTGGCCACAATTAGGGGGCAGCAAATCCCCCCCCCCCCCCCCCTGAAAAAACACATCACCCCACCACCATTATCACTGAATATAGCGTAAAGCTTACTGTTTACAGTATCAAAATGCTACGGAGACATTAGAGCCAGCAGTAAATTACAAAAGAACTGCACAGGTCAGAAAGCAGTTGCACCACAGAGATAAGTTACAACATAAGTAACAACTAAATAGTTACAAATGCCCCTAGGTTACATGTAAATCATAAAATGTCACAGAACTCACCAATGGTACACAGCAGTATTTCTGCCACACAGCCTCATTTTTCCATTAATTGCATGCCATTTTACAACACAGTAATCCAGAAGAGACCTAATTTAATGATATGATATTTCAATATAAATCTAGCTTGCTACAATGTGCTACAGTGCCAAATGGCTCATGCCAGTTTACACATAGCTGGTGCAACCCAGTGCAGTTCATCGGATCACACAGCTGATATGCCCAGCTGACATCTCACCTGGCCAGCGTCTGCAGCAGCAGCCAACTGCTCCTGCTGCAGCGTAATTTGGATGAACTAACCACATATTGGTAATCTAAATGGTTACTTTCTTGCCTGAAAAAATATTAAGACTTAATAAAGTGACATATTGACAGTCCTACAGTGAAAATTACAGCAGCTTTCAGCCTGGCTCCACCATATTGCTGCCGGTTGCCCTGGGCAGCGCTACTTCTTCTTTCTGTCATGTTGGACTGAGGGCAGACTGGACGCTACAGTGACTCACTATCACCCCTGTGGTACAAAGTTGTATTACAAGACAGTACGGGCTGGACGGGGCCGGGGCTAGCAGATTAGTATGCTAACTTCAGTAGATAAACTAAAATTCTGGCCAAATCTTATACATTGTGCCTTTAAAGCAAGATCTAAAATGGCCTTTTTAAGACACAGGCTGAAGTGAGGGGCTGCATAAAGGACCAGTACAAGATAAATACGTTTTTTCGAACTGTAAATCATGCAGAGATATACCACTAGAGAATAAAAATACTGGAAATGTGCATAATATGTCCCTTTTAATAATAAAGAAAGTTGCAGCAGCTGAATAAAAGTCAAAATGGTCATGCAGCCACTGTGTTCTGTAGACTTTGGTCATAGAAATCAAGATTTATGTCGACACTCAATAGTGTGTGAACTCTGTACTAACTAGACTTGCAATCAGGTATAGTGGGGACCAAGAACCAGACACAACTCAGAACCGAAGGCGCACTGTCTTGGGGCAACCGAGAGCACAAGGCCATCACTGAATAGGGCTTAAGCAGCATGTGTAATACATGTTTGTTTCTATGCTTTTGGCCAAGATCTGCTCCAGCCTTGGACTACAAGCACCGTGGAGTCTGCACTAAAACTATCCTCAAAAAATAATTTTGCAGCTCATCTGCAATCTTTTAAACCTAAAAGTTTCTTTTCCCTTTTTTTATTTCATGTTGAGATACAACTCTGAACCAACCACAGTATTCTGCATGCGTATATGTATTGTCTACAAAGTAGAATTACATGATATTATATGCAGAAAGACTTGTGATGATGAAAAAATATGATCAGGTACAATTGTATCAAAACTCTGCTCTAAAAAGGTCTTTAACCTGAGTTTATATGGACTGTATACTCAAGTACCCCCCCTCCCCACTCTGACTATATTGCTCTTAAGGAGTAGATGCAGCTCTCAGAGGCTTCCTCCCCATCCCTCCCTTCGTCCTTCCACCCCCACTTCTCTCCTCCCGCTTTGTGTGAGTACAGGAGATGCATCTCCCAGAGAGGTTTGTTGCTCATCTCTCTCTCTCTCTCTCCCCGGTAAAAAAGGAGTATCTCTCTCTCACTCACTCTGTCTCTCTCTCTCTCTGTCCCTCCCAATATTCTTCAGTCTCTCCACCCCCACCCCTGTTGCCTTGTTTTGAGGGAGAGAGAGAGAGATGCTGGCTCCCAGAGGCAGACTGCTCATCCCTCAATAACTCCAGCCGGCTCCCTGCGGTGCTGAGCCCTGTCCTCCACCACTCAATTACTCCCCTCCATAAAGGCGTACAGATGGGCTGGGATGCATATGTGCTACATGCACACACACACACACACACACACACACACACACACACACACACACACACACACACACACACACACACACACACACACACACACACACACATACAGGCAGGCAGGCAAACCTGTGCTCATATCTCTGCCAGTTTGCACACATTTGCAGTGCACACAGTCAGAAAAAGCATATGTCTGCACACACATTGGAATTGATACACACACACAAACATACACATCTTGATCAACCAGCAAAGCTCCACTCGCAGGTTGCTGTATCGTGCCCTTCCTCCTCTCACAGGTTCACAAATGACGAGGAAGACAAATCTTTCCTCCTTCTGCTAGTTTCCAGGATTTGGAGCTAAAATCTCTTTGTCTGCATTGTTTTTCTGTGTTTCTCTCGCTGCTTCTCTTTCTCTCTCTCTTTCTTACAGCAGCTTTCCCCCCTTCTTTTTCCCTCACTCACTGTGCATCCACAGGCGGTTAATGAGAACACAGCACAGATTGGCTTACCTGCCTGCCTTCCTGCCTCTGTTCAGCAGAAAACAGCTCGGAGTCTGACAATGACTTTCACTCCGTACAATAAAATCACTAACAATGGCTGTAAAATAAAGACTCCCACTTAAATACAAATGCACACACACGCAGGTTAATACAGGGGCAGCTCCATGCGCTAATGGTAATTTTCACAGGTTATAATGAGACAGTAGCACTGTTGTGTGTATGCATGAAATTTCAGGAGCTGTACAGGTACGAAACGTTGTAGTGCTGCAGGCATAATGGTGTTTTTGAGATGGTTTGATGCTCACTAGACCCCCTGCCACATGCAGTTTGAGAAAAGATACTTGCTTATTTCACCTTTTTCTGACTTCAGTCACATGAGCAATTTCTACCTGCTGAACACTATGAGATACAGCTGAAATCCTCTATGTGAACCTTGACTTTAGAATTTTTATCACAGTATATTTGTTCCCAAGGTCAAGAATAAACCGCAATGCTCAAATTGCATAAATAAATAAATCTGAATTTTTAATGTAGAGAGTAAGTGCAAAAATGGGAAGTAGCTCAATTTAGCTAGAAATGAATGCTAATCATGGTATCAAAGTATGCTTTGATTTAATCTTTGCATTTTTAGTTTCACACAGCACTTGGCTTGTGTCTCAGTAAGCTCAACATGGGTTGCAAGAGATGCTTTTTAAATTAAAAAAACCCCCAAACATATATCTATATATCTATATATCTATCTATATATATCTATATCTATATCTATATCTATATCTATATCTATATCTATATATATATATATATATATATATATATATATATATATATATATATATATTGATATATAGATATATAGATATAGATATAGATGATATAGATAGATAGATAGATAGATATAGATAGATAGATAGATATTGCAAAAAGTTAAATTTGGTAATCAGAGAATACTTTTTTATCATGTTTAGCTCATGAATCTATCCAAGCTGCTCATAAATACAGAGCAATCATGGTTTAGAAATCTTAGAGTGGTAGAATCTCGCCAAAAAAATAATCAATTAGTCCTTGAACCAAGAGCTCTTTGTCCACTAGCTTTCATGTGATCCAACTGCAGTTTTTGGAGAAAGTATCCTGCAAACAAACAAAGCATTCAAGCATGCACTTGATTTTAAGCAATTTGACTCAATTTCAAATTGTGCCTCGAGATCTGCTTACACATTTATTACATTTTTAAATTCCCAACATCAGCATCAGCATGAAAACTCTCAATTAGGAATTTCAAATACAACGTCTGTGGTCATATTTTCCCTAATTATCATTCTATATTTTCTCTGTTTTTTTCTCTCCTCACCTTTTACCTTTTGTAATTTTTCTTAGCTGTCTCTGTTGACAATGATTATTTTTATTCATGGTTTGCATGTTGCAACAATGAATTTATTATTTGGAAGATGCACAAAAGACAAAAACATTCATAAGTTTATCTGTATATCTAACTCTAACAGTATACGTATCTTGACAGTTGCAAATCATCAGTAGTATGGATTAGTCTTGTCTTGTCATTTAAACTCCTGCAATCTTGGTCCCAACCACATGCTGCGTACAGAGGTCTCCACTGAGACTGTCTTGACTACAACACTGCCATCTGCTCTGATCAGCCACAACACTGCACAGACTTTTATAGGACTTCCTTACATCGTATTAACTAAGCTGTTTGTGACAGAGAGAACCGTTATGTCTGTTTCGACCTAACCTGACTGAAACTTGCTGTCTTATATGCATTAAATAGCGCGTTCCAGTGTTGGAGCACCGCTTGTTTCTCTATCTCTGTGTCTACAACTGATATTTTCATGCCGCACACAAAATTGAGCTTGTTTTTTTTTTTTTTTACAGTAATTGTAGCTATTTGTATGGCTTCACATTTGTTGAATTTCTCAAATCCAAGTCAAGCATGGCACATGTGTACTGTTGGAATCAAGAAAACAAAGCATCTCTCTCTCTCACTCACATACACATTCTTCCTCTTCTCTTTCTCTACAACAAACATATACACTCTATGCACAAACAGACACACACGACATCAACACATACACACACACAGACTTCTCCGCCACGGCAACAAGGGAAACAAACATCGTTTCTCACCCAGTCTGCAGTGCTTACACTCACATTAGACGCCAACCGCTGTGTCACTCAAAGCCACAAAATACAATCTATTGAACACAATAGCAGCTTAGTGTCAGACACAGAGCAACAGTAAACTGTGTACGCTATATTATATCTGGGGTTTTACAGCTTAATAATGAGCACTCCTGCTGAGAGTATCCCACACGAAATACTGTTTGTATCAACACAACATTCTACAGATTTTTTTTTTTTTTTTACATTATTTAGGCCATTTTGTTTACAGTTTCCCACAGGTTCTGGGGTTATTTGTAGCTCTGGGTACCTCGGGTATGCAAGAGATACGGAACAACAGAAAATAAACAATTTTAATATGTTTATTTTGTGAGTTTGAAAAATCTTTTTTTGACACCAAGTAAGAGTAGCTGCTGCTGCTTAGAACAGATGTAATCTGCTCACAATAGCATCTACATCACCCTCCTCTCCACTATAGTTCAGACACATTGGCCCATGTCTCAGGGCCAGTTAGCAGGTGAATAAGCCAGTTTGTCATATTCACGCCTATTTATAATACAGGCAAGATGATTAGGATCAAAGCCTATATTTAACATGTGGAAGAAGAAGTAGAAGAGGACACAGTGTGTGTGTGTGTGTGTGTGTGTGTGTGAGGGTGTGTATAATATATGCAGGAGCCCTGTCTGTCAATTCTGACACATGCAGTTATAATTATCACACTGTCATTAAAATGACTCAGTGTGAGTGCCTGGCAGGCTGCTTTATTGCCGGGTTTAATCTATGACCGGTTCACATCTCATTATTAATATGGTAATGGATCTCCTTGAAGAGATTAAGGGATGGAGTGGTTGGTGGTGACAGTAAAAGCTATTTTAGATTTTAGAGAGGGCTTCAGGGGGGCTGATGCTACTGCAGATGAGTACTGTCGTTTAATCTAGAGTGAGGTTTTTTCATAGCTCTTCTGCTCTTTTTCTCGTGTTTTTTTTAGCAAGTTGTGGAATTGGAATGGGTACTTGTATGTGACTTGATAAAGATAGTCTGATATTGCATTTTTTGCCATTGTGAGTGCCTTTTTATGCACTTGTGTGTTCTCATGTACAAGCTAGTATCTGTGTCTTGGTGCGTTCAGTCTAACAGCTTTGTTTGCTGTCTGTAAATGCCATCACCACGCTGTTCCTTCCAGCACACAGTGAGGAAACCCTAATTGGCTTTTCATCGGTCAAGACATCCAGCGCTAATGCTGCACTCCAACACCGAACCCTCTCTTACTTTCTTTCTTTCACTCTCTGAGGAATTCGTAAAATACGCTGCAGAGCAGGGCACCAAACAGACGAGACATATAACATGACTGAATAACACCCTGCCACATCCCATAATGCCCCTCAAACAAAGTCCTGTACAGAAGTCCTCCACACATGGCCAAGGACTTGCACGTCAGCAAAAACTGTGCCGATGTTTATGAATAATGCATGGCGGAGGTTTTAGGAGTCTTGGGGGGATTTTTACATTCCCCTGAGCAAATAAATCCATCAAGTGTCATAATGTTATGTGTTTATGCGAGGGGATGCTTATGTAGTATATCCAGGTAATTAGATGTGGTAATGTTGGTTGGAATATCTCCTTGTATTGGCTCTTATGCATCACTCATCAGGATACTCTTTCTTCTAGGTATTCAGTCTTTCCTCCTTTCCAGTCCTCTCTCGATGTGGAATCAAAAATCCTAAGCCATTGCCTTCTTTTGGCAAAACATCTGTAACACCAACAACATTTCCATCCAACTTTTCCATCTAAGTTTTTTTCCCCTGGCTGTCTTTTCTTTGTCTTTAGCAAAGCATTTCACCCATGTCAAAACTACTTAAATTCTTGAGTCAAACCCACACACACACACACAGACACACACACACAGGCATATCACCCCCTAAGGTGAGAGAAATCTTGCTTCTAACATATTACTGCACTTCATTAGATTTGTTCATTAAAGAAGGCTCACAAGTAATGACTTTTTTGCACCATGTGACCGCCAAATAGATTACAGTATTGATAATTGCATTAGTTTTATGATGAATATGTAAAAAGTGGAAAAGAGTGGGCGTGTTTAATATCGCAGAATTAATAACGTTTTATTTTGTCTCAGCCTCAATTCCTCCACAAAGACACAGATTTTTCAGCGCTGTGTGTTTTACTGAAGGGATTATCAGCTTGGATGTAGAAAATGTATCCCCACTGGATGAATAATATCCATGCTGTCATCATGGCAACTATGAAAGAAGGCAAAACCAGATAAGGATAAAAGAGATGAGGATATACACTCTTATATATCTGCATATACCTATATTTTTTCATTACATTAAAGTGCCACAGGATTTGATGGTGCATGGATGTGTCTCTGCAGAGCAGATCCTGATGTGATTCAAGGATCAATACTTACTGAGTCAGACAAAGTGGACACGGTCCCTCTGTAGCTCCACTGCAGACATTTTAACCTTCTTGCTTATGACACACATGAATTTTCCCTTCAGCCTCGGCCTTTCACTCATTCTGTCAATTTCAGTTTCAATTTGCTTTTGCTTCTTTGGCTTGAGATTTGTGTTGCACAAAAGAAAACAGCAAAGATAAAGAAAGAAGTTGTGATTATGGGACAAACTGACTAAATAAGAAAAGGGTTATCAACAGTGAACAGTAAAGGCAATCATCTGTGTACGCTATCTTCATGTGTTATATTCATACGATGAACTTCTAGTCTGATGTTACAAATACAGTTGGGTCAGAAGCTCATATTATTCGTATTGTGTATTTAAAAACAAATGGATGTCGACGTTTGTTATCTGTGCCTTGTGGAAACAGGTAATAAACTGAGCTGGTAGTCTTGTGGTTTTTATATCCACACCCAACAGAAAAGGAAGCTTTTCATCATCAGGGAGGGTCATAAAGCCCGGAAAACTTTGATAATATTTATCTTGAATGGACACATTCCGAGGAAATGTATTTCTGTTTCAGTGTCCGGGGGAGAGTGGTTACAGATATGTTCCTCTGGTGGTTTCCATTATTTCATAAAGCGACCTCTTTCCATCTCCAGTTCATGAAGGCTCACTCACTCTGTGTCTCACTCTGTGATAATACATCTTAAATTCAAGCTTCACTTACAAGCTTTTTCCATGGCTTTTGACAGTATTGCACAGCTTTCTGCAGCAAATGGAAGCAACTCAGATGTCATCACATGACCCAAGTACAGAACTTTGGTCAAGTGGTCGAATAAAGGGGTCGTTTAGTCTCTTATTGGAGGTAAAACCTGATATTTTTTAAAGTAAGGCAACATTTTTGCTGCTTTACTGAGACTCCTGTCATGCTATTGCATATACTTTATCTACACGGGCTCCAGATCTCCCCAACTGTTTCTCCAGTCTTGCCAATTATTTGTTGTGGGTTTTTTATGTATCAGTTCAGAACAGGTAGCATTTGTTTATTAACTAAATAAATTGAATTGGGACCTCACATTTCAGAAGACTGACGTTTCTGCACAGTTCTTACAGTACCTCTTGCTGGTACTAGAGCTTTTATTTAATATTTTTGGCTTAATTTGATAGTTATAAGTATAAGTGCACACAGGAAAGAAGAGGAAAGAGGGGGTATGACATGCAACAAAGGTCCTCAGTTGGAATCAAACTGGGGATGTTGGGTTCTACGGGGTCTTAACCACTTAGCTACCAGGCTCTTTTATTAATTTAACAGAAAATGTTTAATTAAAACAAGGATCTTCCTCAGGTCACTCTTTCTGCCTTCTCAGATATATGATTTCACTTTTCTACAACAGCTTTGATTTTGAATATATTTTCTCATGTTTACTTTTTTTGTAGATTTGCTTATAACAATTCCTCTGCATGTTTTCCTGTCAGTATGATGATTGCTCGCATTTATATTGTCAAAAATGCAGTTCACTCTGACAGAGCACAGAAATCTACAATTAAACATTTTTAGTTTTAGACTTTGCAATCACTATGTGCATGATAGGTACATGAGAGCAAAAGTCAAACACACTGTCAAAACAAATCTTTTCTCCTCCTGACACTGTGTCTGCTAATGAGTTGTCACACAATGGCAACCTAAATAAATTTAGTGTTTGTTAATGTATATTCAATTTCCAGTCATGCCCTTGCACAAGCACATGCAAATAGAAAAGCTAAAAAAGAAGCTATGACCCAGAGTCCAGAACAAACTGAAGAAAAGGGAATGAATGGAGGAGTTGTGTTGGCAGTGGGTTTGGCAAAACACAGCAGTGGAGCCCTCTTGCTGTGCGATGGCAGGGAATGCTGCGACTGTGACAGACTGAGAAGGTGTTGCTGCTGCTCCTCTACAATTTCTCAAAGTCTATCACTCAGAGAAAAAAAAAATATAACCCACCCATCTGGCCATGATAGAAGATGATTCAATTCGAGCAAGATCTTGAAAAATACAGTTCAAATAGAGCTTAAAGAAGGAAGGAGTTTCGTGTAAAGAACAAAGGCCAGAAATCCATTCCTGTCAGACTGCCTGGATCACCTCTTCCTTTAATTCATATGCAGCCTCCACACCAACATACTGTACAGCATATTCACATTTTGTATGATCTTCATCAAACGAAATAAGATATCGTTTCATGTAATTTCAGGCGAGTCTGCATCAGAAGCAAGTGAATTTACAGCATGTCACCCCATTTAGCAGAATAATCAGACTCATTACAGGACTAAATGACTTGATAAGATGGACTTTTTCTGTAGTGTGGCTTCACTCAGCCTCTAACCCACTACCACCCCCTCTGTTCCCTGAATACCCAGCAGTACATTAGCCAGAGAGCTACTATTACAGAGTTCCAGTTCCACAGAGCAGCTATAGAAAGCTGAGTGTTGCAGTAAGCCCCCACAGGTTTAATGGCGTGGACTTCTCTCACCACCTCACCAGTTCATAGCCAGCTCTCCCCAGGAGCACCAAGGTCACATTAAAACAGAGGACACAGCAGCCTCTGCGTGTGTGTTTGTGCATTTGTGCATCTATGCTTGTGTGTGTGTGTGTGTGTGTGTGTGTGTGTGCCTCTGACTACAAAGGCAGAGGAGAGTCATTAGGAGGGAGCAGCTAAAAGGGCGAGGTTTTCTCTCTCTGGCTCTCTCACGTTTTCTCTCAACCTAAAAGTGGCTGAGAGCGAGGTCTCAACATCCTCAAACAGAAATGGAAGTGTCTAATCCCCCTCGGTAAAAGAAATTCCAATAGGACAAACTTCAGATCATTCTGCGTTGCGCAGAGTCAAGAGTGCCGTATTGATCTGCTCTGTCTGTGATGAATCCACAATTAGAGTCATGGCAGGCCGCTGGGGAGTCTGTCCTCTGTTTGATTGAGCCTGTCCTCTTTGCCTTCATGGCTACAGTATGTGGATGAAACATTAAACAGGACGGAGAGAGCTGTAAGTGTGTGCTCATGTGTGCGTGTGTGTGACAGCTGTGGCAGGAAGGAGCTACTTCTGCACAGCAGCAAAGAAGGAATAAGGGTGAAAGACAAAAGGAGTAAGGAAGTAGAAGAAATGAAGATAGAGGTGGTAGATTACCAAAATGCTGAACAGCAAGAGAGGGACAAAGAAACATTCCTTTTGGCTGATGTAGTGCAATGAGGGGATTTGGGTAGTGGGTGCACACCTCTTGGGAAAAGAAAGGAGAGAGCCAGTCAAAGATGTGGAGAAGACTGCCTAGAATTGGAGAAAATCATTATTTGGGCTGATGTAGTGCTACAGTAGGCTTATTTGGGACCCTTGGTTGTAGGTGCATACCCCTTTTGAATTGTGGGTGACATGGTTGGGGGGGTTCAGCCTGTAGGAATGCCTCTGTCAGAGCTCAGCAGTGCAGGGGAGAAGGGGGGGGGGCATTCTGCCAACTGGGTCTGCAGCTTAATTAACTCTAAAGCAGGCGAGCTGCGGGCTGCCCCGTCGCCTTGCATATCAACGACCTGAGCGCTTTCTAAGCACCTTAACAGACAAGCCCTCCTTTGTGAGCCTGAGGAGTCTATTCAGTTGGGGCCCGGTGGAGCCCAAGGAGCTCCTCTCTTGTCTCTCCTCCGTGTGATGGGCATGTACTGGTTTCCTCACATAAACATTTGAATGGAGCTTCTGGCTCTTCTGTGTGGAGAGCTGAGCCCTGATTGAGAGCTGTATATCCCTGTTTTTTCTGTTAAAAATGCAGAAGAGAATCACATTTAGGTGTCTTGTTTGTAGCCAAAGAAAGTCTTGACACAAAGACATTATTCTTTTGGCTTACATGTGTATAATGATACAAATTTTCTTATATTTCTCAAATCCAGGGGAAAACTGGTTGCTAGAGTTCTGAGTGTAATTAGGACTATGTTGCATTTAACCACAATTTGAGAGTTTGCAGCGACAGTATATAATCAATTCTTAGTTGATCTGTTCTTATCTTTGAGAAGGTCAAACCGGTGTCTCCTCAGACAAAGCTTTCTGTACTACAGCTCTCGGCAGCAGTCCTGCTCAACTCACTATGAGCATCAACTCAACTAGCCACTGACCTCTAGTGGCTGGGGATGGAACTAATCACTGATCCAAAATTAATTAAGCCTTTTCTAATTAGGATGAAAATGAAGGTGATGGTCAAGGGGACTCTGGTTTGTGATTAGAAATCAGCACTTAATAGTCATGGTCCATTATCTTTAAATTTACATTGAGGTTGCATATAGCCCAGCAATTTCTTTTAATATTTAATTTCAATGAGTAAAAGCATTATACTAGGCTACCAGTAGATTAAATAGTTTTGTGATGATTTATCTATCTGTAATTTGCATATAGGTGTTTATATATCAAGGATGCCCTGTTAGATATATGATGCACAGTGCACACACACAAACAAATACATAATCAAGTTCAAAAACACACATATCTCATAGAGCAGCAGAACAGAGGTCAGGCCTGATATATTCTACTGAGAGCTCACCATGATCTGTGATGAGAGCAAGTGGGATTATTAAATTTGGACCTGCTGGCTCCTTCAGGCTGGTTGGCTGGCTGACCTTGAGTTGCTGGCTGGCGGCACGATAGCACAATGACTGACTGGGTTTGTGGTGGCTGGCCAGTCAGCAGACTTATTGACTACATGCATGTCTGCAGGGAGGTCTAGCAGGCTGGCCAGCTGCCTGTTTTAGCTGCTTTTTCACTGACTGACTGAAAAGCAGGCTGATTGATCAGCTGCTGGTTTGTCGATGTCGAGGTGGCCATACATACAAGTGGACGTACAAGTGACTAGCTTGCTGGCTGCATAGATGGCCACTTGCTGTACAGTATATTTCATTATTAGGCTCTACTGTTACACAGCCAACACTTAACACACATCTACTATCGCCAACACACCTTTATTGCCCTGCAGAGTGCTGCATGTGTTAAGTGTGCAGATGGACAAACCAGTCTTTTGTTCAGTTACATCTCATTTTTAATCAAACATATCTCACATCGGACCCTCTGGGCTCAGTGTTTCATTTACACTGAATAATATCAACTGGATTCTGATGATAAAAATGAAAGCATTTGGTACACTTTTTAAACATGTTAATTGCTCCTTTTTAAAACTGAGATTAGACAGCGTTTATTGTGTATCCAATTCGCCCATGTTTATCTTATATGTATATCTTATATCTTTTTCCCCCCATCAAACGAATCAAAAGAAAATAATTAGCTAAAGTAATTAATGCATTCATTAGAAACCTGTGAGAGTAAGAGAGTAGGTTGTTAAGTTTGTTTTATCAACCTAAATTGCTGGAGAGCAGAAATTGCTTCATTCAGTACAGTATACAGTAAGATCACCTGAGATCAAAATCATTTATCATCATCAGTGTAGCTTTAAAATTTTAAAAGATGTTTGAGGTTGTGATGAACTGGTCAGTTGGAAAATGTATTTGATGCAGCTAAAGGGACACATAAGACCATGTTTTGGGAAAACACACTATCCTCACATTTTTATCTTGACAAAGCTCAAAAGACATATATAGAGATGTACATATAAAATATCCATACACATGGCGGGATTAAGCTGCCAAGGAGGCCTAGGGCAAAACTGAGTGGCTGGGCCCCTATTATCCACTTGAGAGACTGCTTTTTCTGCAGATATGGTGACGGATCCTAAGCTGTCCGGGCTCAGGGCAGAGCTCCTAACCATTGAGAGCCTGATCAGCGAACTACTTAACCAGCAAGCTAAACTGCAATCCCGCCTGGTCGAGCTGGAGCCTGCTGGCCTGGATAACAAGCTGCCCAATGATGACAGTGGAGTAAAGTTTGGTCCCCCCAGTAGAAAGTCTCCATCTGGGTCATCTTGGGCATCAGTGGTCAAAGGAAAAAAAAGGACTGTCTCTTTCCGAATCCCCAGAGGTTGACAGTGTCCTCTCGCTGTCAAACTTCTTTGCTCCACTATGTGATCTCCCAGAGGACAACAGTTCATTGCCCCCATGCCTGCTATTTGAACATCTCCTTGGAGAAGGAAGGACCCGGCTAGCCCTGTGAGCAATGCACTGTCCAGTCCTTCCCAGCCCAAATGTCAGAGGATATTATCACCACCCCGCAGGCCCGAGTCTCATTGTCCAGAGGCCTCCACCTTCCCTCGTCAGCTAGATGGGGTGGACTCCGTCCATCTGCGATGCCCTGCCTAGTCACCTTCCTGAGTGGCTTGGCAGTCCGGTCCCGTCTGGCTCTGGCTCTTGCTGACAGTGTGGCCCCTCTTGTGCCTACTATCAATTTCAGGGACCCCCCCTCCCCACCTCAAATCTTGCTGTGTACGGAGGCAATGTCTCAGTTTCTGCTGGTGGGAGACTCAATTGTTCACTTTGTGGAACCGCCCAGGGGCTTAACATACTGCTACTGTGATGCGAAAATTTTAGATACAGCCCATTTTATCCCTACAATTATTTAGCTTCACCCATCTGCCTATACAGTCTTCGTCCACTTGGGTACAAATGATGTCAAGTATAAACAATCAATCAAATTCCAACATGATATCGAACTTCTTCCTGTAACTGTTATATCTGGGCCCATTCCAACTCTGAAAAAGGGTGTGAAGGTTTAGCCGGCTTTTTGGTTTTAACCAGTTGCTTCTGGTGCTGTGGTCTGCCACCAGTTTCAGTGAATTTGCTGAATTGCTGTCCTTAACTCTGCTTAGATTTGATGAGTTTCTGATCCATGGAGACTTTAATATTCATGTTTGCTCTGACACCACACTGGGCCTGGAGTTCTTAAACCTTATAGAATCTTTTAACCTATCCCATGCTCTGACTGGACCTACTCATCCAAAAGGCCACAATCTTGATCTACTGCAGTCTTATCCCATGGTATAAAGATACCTGATGTCAAATGTGTAGATGTAGATGCCTGTAACTCTGACTACCAATGCTTTATGTTTAACATGGTGTTGCCTTGTGTTGCCTGTATCCCAGCCCCCAAAGCTAGATCTAGAACTTTTAAGTCATCCTCTGCTGCTAAATTCAATACTGCCTCAACATCCCCACTAGTTTCTCTGGCTCGCCTCTTTCAGCAAGTGAGCTAATGAATAATTTTAATAATACGTGTTCCTCCATTTTAGATGAAATTGCTTCAAGACCAAAAAATCTAGGCACCTCTTGATGCCCTGGATAAATGAAAATATTCAGGTGCTGAAGCAAAAATGCCAATGCAAGACTTTTAATGCAGAGGTTAAGAATTCCACATCTGTACTCTTTTGCTACTCTAATTGAAAACAATCAGTCCAACCCAAGAATGTTGTTCGACATTGTGAGCCATGTCACTGATCTTCCACCAAGCTAGATATTAGATACCACCTCAGAAATGCAACAAATTTATTTCCTTCTTTACTCAGAAGATCTCAATTATTAGAAGATATATTTCTCCCGCAGATTCTTCAATTACTGTTGAGAAACCCTGTGCAGTTTCCCTCTGCTCATTTAATCCAATTTCTCCATCTACACTGACTGATATGGTAAAGAAAATGAAACCCTCAAGCTGTCCTTTAGACATTATTCCTGCAAAATTTCTAAAGGACGTTTTTAACACAGTTACCCCCTCTAGTCTGCAAATTTTAAACTGCTCTCTGTCGACAGCTTCCGTTCCTGAATTTTTTAAAACTGTTCTTGTTCAAACACTTTTAGAAAACCTGTCTCTTAATTCCTCTGTTAACAATTTCAGGCCTGTTTCTAATGCCTATTTCTAAGCTCCAAGTTTTAGATAAGATTTTAGAAAAGGTTGTAATAGATCAGCTGCTAGCTTTTTTATTCATGAAAACAATCTCTTTAAGAAATTCCAATCCAGTTTTAGACAAAACAACAGTACTGCCTTATTGCTGTCAGCTGATGCTGGCCATAAATCCATTCTTGTTCTCCTGGATCTAAGCGCAGCATTTGATATCATTGTCCATGATATCTTCTTGGACCGTCTTGAGACCTGGGTGGGTATCAGTGGCACTGCTCTGCAGTGGTTCAGGTCCTACCTAAAAGACAGACGCTTTTCTGCATTGGTATCACTGTGGGGTGCCCCAAGGCTTGGTGCTGGGTCCGGTCATCTTTTCAATTTATGTGCTCCCTATAGGCCACCTTATACGCATAATATCAGTTTCCATTTTTACGTGGACAATACTCAGATCTATCTAAGCTGTGACCATGCAAACAACTATCAGAGCACTGTCAACCTGCTAAACTGTCTTCATAACATCCACAAGTGGATGTCACAAAATTTCCTACAGCTAAACACTGATAAGACAGAGATATTGATCATAGGTCAAGACAGTGTACATTTCCAAATATCAAACTGTCTTGGTTCACTGTATCATTCAATAACTCAGCATTGCAGAAATATTGGTGTTATTTTTGATAAAAACCTCAGCTTAGCCTAACATGTTAAATCAGTGGCTCAATCCTGCTTTCATCATCTCAGGAACATTTCAAGGATTAGAATATTTCCTCTTGCCAAAAATCTGGAAACTGTCATCCATGCCTTCATAACCAGTTGATTGGACTACTGTAATTCCTTGCTCTCTGGCATCAGTAAAAAAAATCCCCCTCCCGCCTCCAGCTCATCCAAAAACTCTGCTGCCAGGATTTTAACTTGAACTAAGAAATATGATCTCATTTCACTGATCCTGGTTTCCTTACATTGGCTACCTGTTGATTTTAGAATTAATTTCAAGATATTATTGATTACTTACGAAGCCAAGAGAGGCCTTGCCCCAAGTTATTTATCAGATCTCTTATTGCCTAAAATCCCTTCCCACTCCCTAAGATCCTCAGATATATCATTCTAGTCAGGGCTTCTAGACTTTGGAATGACCTGCAAACTCTGTCTTGTCTTTTAAATCACTTTTAAAAATCCACTTGTTTAAAATTTTGGTGATTTCATTTACATTTTATGGCATTATTGTTTGTTTTACTCTTTGTGTTTTATAATGTGTTTAGCTTTTTTGGCTTTTAGGTTTGTTTTAATCTCTTTGTATTTTGAATGCATTCTGTTTTTATTGTAAAGCACTTTGTAACTGTGTTTTGAAAGGTGCTATATAAATAAAGTGTATTATTATTATTATTATTATTATTATTATTATTATTATTATTATTATTATTATTATTATTATTATTATCCTCCCCTACTGTGTACAATATTCCTATTCTGCAATATTATATGTTTGTTGTGAGACAACACAAATCAATTTAGAAATATGCAAATAGATTCAGCCAAATTAAAAATGGATTTTGGAGTCATGGCCTCAAGTTCAGGTAATAAAGCAGGACCTACCTTTAGGCCCTTATCATGTCCATTGATATTGTGCTTTAGTGGTGCATACTCCAAACAAAGCTATAGTAAATCAACTGCCACACAATGAACCTAAAGCTTTTGGGGGCACCTGAGGGTCCAGCACTGTGGGGCATTTGTTTGCTTAGAGAGTTAAGTTCTTTTTAATGTTTTGTATGCTGACCCTGATGATATAAAGTTTTTCTTTATACTACAATTGTTGCTGGAGTTTTGACTTTTTCAGCATTTGTTCGTTTAGCCCAACTGACGAGCCAGCTTTGATCAAGCAAGTAGAGTCATACCTGTGTTAATGTGCACGGAATAAATATACAAACACTCACACATGCATCCATTCACCTGTTTCATTCCCACCTGTGGTTACTGGTTTGGTCAAGGATCATAGTTAGTTTCAGTGCTGGTTCTTTTATAGGGTTGTCAGTTGTCTGTTATATGCAGCTCTCATTGAGATACAGACAAAAGTCTGGACACACCTTCCCTTGAATGAGAAAGCGGGTCTAATCTTTTGACTGGTACTGTATTTAAAAGATTTTATACTTACAAAGACATTTAAGGATGGTCAGTTCAGCTTTCATCTTGTTTCTCTTGGCTCTCATACTGCTCTGTATTTTACATTAAGGCAATAGGCTGTGACATTTTATTGATTTCTTGCACAGTATGTTGTGAGATAAAAAAAATATGTGAGTTGAAAACTGTATGTTGTTAGCATATATATATATATACATAAATATATTTGTGTAATAAACACTGGGGAGCAAGACTTTTATTCCAAATCATGTTAGGTGAGAATCTCACCTTACCTATTGAATAAGATGTGACTAAATTGTACATTCATTCTTCTGTTTGCTTTCACAATACATGTCAGGTATCAGAGTGTATCATGAGTAGCACCCCACTATGACAGCCTCCCAGTGGGGATACTGGCATTAAAGTGCCACACTTTCCTATGGTTCGTCTGATCAGTCCTAGGTTGATGAGAAAAGGGTGCTTATGAAAGGCAGATTTCTTTCTTAAGAACACATCAAAGCGACCAGGCTTCCGTCCTTCCACATTCTGCTGAGGCAGAAGACAGAAAACAAGAAAGGAAGCAAGGTTGGGAGGAATAAGCACAGCAAATTGGGTTTGCCATGGCTAGATTTGATGCCAAGACCGGACGAACTAAGTCAGAATTCAGGGATATATGCCAAAAGAAATTACTACAGCTTTCAATGAGCGTAATCCACCACTTCAGTGTGTATTTCCTTTTCTTTTCACAGCTAGAGAAGCTCATGGCATCTTTATTGAACTTCTGTTATCTGTAAGTGTATACAGCATCAGTTGTCAAAGCATGAAGTATTCACTGAATATTTTTTTGAACAACTCTTTCAAAAAGTTTATTTCTCTCTCAGATGGATTTATAATTTATAAGTGCTTAGGTGAAATTTACTTTGATTTAAATACAATCAGTTGGTGCTGGCAGTCTCAACTATTACAACTCCTCAAACAGGAACCTACTGAATGAGAAAATCCAGTCAGTCAAAGATAAAATAAATTTGCATTATCATTAGCTAGTCCATTATAAGTAAACAGTCATATTAAAGCAATAAGGAGGTGGAATATAATACTTGTAATCATAAATGGAAGCGTGCAATGTTAATGACCTTGTATGGCATTTAATAAAGGCCCAAATCCCGTTGGAAGCTAGCATTATACTGCTTGAAAGCTGCTGACTCACATTTGGTGCCCTTGCACCAACATCAAGGCCTTTTTCTTTGTCCCAGAACCTGAAAGAATAACCTGTAACCGAAACATGAACACGGTGCTCTGAAAGCTGTCAGTTCTTTCTGGAAAGAAAAGCTTTTGATTCATAATTTGTGTGGGTGGGAGTGTGTATGGACCACCAGCAGTTAGAGGGCAGTGGCTACAGGGGGCCTTGGATGAGCATGGTTGTCTAAATGAGTACTGACAGTCTCGCTGCTCTTCTGTAAGTGTGAATACACACCGTGCACAGACAGCTGAAGATTAACTTAGCCTGTGAAGGATTCTGTGATGTATCCATTTTCTGAGCATCGCCTCCTAAACAATTTCCCAAATCTCTGGAGTAGTCACTGGGTATATCTTCACACCTGGGCTATGAAAATGAAGCTTTTTAACACCACCACGCTCAATTAATTGTTACCCCAATTTGCCTTGAATATTTGATATCCAATTATCACTTCAGCAATAAGAGAGTTTAAATTACCTACACATTTTCAATTTTTTTTTAACTCTCATTGCCATTCTCCATCTGAAATTGATTCTCATTTAGAAGACTCCTGAGAGTAAAGACAGTCATGTGTTACCTTTTAACTTCCGTTTTTACATTTAATGTGCTGAATACTGGAGCTGCTCCAGAAAAATGTAACAATATTCATTCTAGCTGAAACAAACTGTGCTCAGAAATCAAACTTTAATTTATACTTTATTAATGAATTATATATATCAATAAGGAACTGTACATCACCTCTCTCTTAACACTGAGTCTTTCAGTGTTTCAAGGTTCTTACTTACAGGGGGAGGTTCAGTCTCAAGTGCTCTTTTATGTTGTGTGTGTGTGTGTGTGTGTGTGTGTGTGTGTGTGTGTGTGTGTGTGTGTGTGTGTGTGTGTGTGTGTGTATGTGTGTGTGTGCGCCTGTTATTTTGACAGAAATGATTAAACTTTCTCCAACTCTTCTCCCTCAGGAATGTCAGGATCCCTCATGTTCAAGTTGCGGGTGTGTCATTATCAGACTGACTGTACTGAAATCTTTGTGTGATTCATTCAAGCTTGCCCTGCAGGTTTCTTTGTGTGAGGGCAAACACACATGCACAGTACATGTGCACTCATGTGTATCTGTATGTTCATGTGAGTAGATCGATACGTCAGGCACAGAGACTACAGGCTTTTAAAATATTGTATTAGATACTAGCAAGTCCATTCATTCACCTATTATGTAATGAAGGTAAAACATGTATGTATTTATTATCATTATCATTTTAGATTCCTGAGTTTCACTGAAAGGTCTGCATGTCCATTAATGGTCAAAATGCTGTTTCAGAAACTTGTCACCCTGACCAGAAACAGCGAATGCATGGAATTTCATGGTCATAAAAGCTGTTTTGTGTTGAGTTATAGAGATACAATATCAGCACAAAATATCAACTGTCAGCAGTTTCAGTATAAAAAGATTTCTTTTAAGGCACCACATTCAGGACAAATCAGTGTGGGTATTTCATTTACTATTTGGAACACAGACCAGCAGTGTTGAACTCAGATATATGCAGACAGGTGCTGGTCCAGATGTTTAGTGGTTTTCCTATCAGATTAAGCACACAAAACACACAACATGACAGTACAATGTTTTTGATGTAAACAGTAGCCTTGGTAATAAAAAAAAATACAGATAGAAAAAAGTGTTTAAATGGTTTAAATGAAATGCTATCACCACAAACAATTTCTGTGATAGCCTTTAAATGACCCATGAAGAAATATCTCATTTAGCAGGGTCCTAAACCACATGGAGCCATCTGATTCAAAAGCTGCAAAAATGTACTTCTCTCAGAAATGAATTTTACTCAAAAGCCCTGAAGCAAATAAGTATCACTGCCTTATTTTCTCATACAATTCCAAATGAAATGAAACCCACTCCAACTTTCTCTATCAAAGCCAGGAAGGGTTGGCCATGTGTGTTGTGTGTGTTGAGTGTGTGTGTGTATAAGTGTGTGACCCTGTATTGTGAGAGGATGATATGTGTTTTCTGTACGAGTTCACGCTCTGTGATTTCAGAATAGTCTTTGGGGCTTTGGTGTCCTCGTCCTCAGATCCCACAGCTGAACCTAATACGGGGGAGCGGTGTACGGTGGAAGAGGGCAGGGAACAGAGCGTGAAGGAGCAAAGCAGGGTAGGAGGAGAGCAGGACAGAAGAAAAGGGGAGTTTGAGTAGAGCAGAACAGAACTGAGTGAGGCAGGAAGAAACAACAAATGGAGGAAAACTTAAAAAAGTGGAGAATAACACAGAGCCGTCTATATACGACACCGAGGCGGAGGAAAGGGTAGATTGCACTGTAGTGAGATGAGAATGCAGCATAGGAGAGAGATCGGGATAGATCAGAGTCAAGCAGTATCCCAGGATGCCACAGTCGCAGCTAATGATAGGCTGAGACATGTATCAGACAGGGTTCAGAGGTCACAAGGCCACCCTGGCTTTCATCATCCTGTATATTGGCTCTGGGCTGTACAGTGCCTGTGAAATGTCAAAGGGGGATGAAGCAAGCTGGAGGAAAAATCAATGCACTTTGGAAACACTGTTTGGCTCCTGCGCTTTGTTTTCAGCGCAGGCTCTCTCTCTCTCTCTCTCACACACACACACACACACACACACAAAAGCATGATGCAGACCTGTTTTGACATTTACCTGAAATAAATCAGTCGTAACTGTGCTTACAGCTGGTATTGTGGGCGGCATCTGCCTTAATTTGCTATATCACTTTCCTGTAAATGAAATGCTCCAGGAGCTAGAAGCCACAGGGGTGAATTTTCTTGAATAGCGCAGCAAATTTGGGCCTTTTTTTCAATATGTGTGTGTGTGTGTGTGTGTGTGTGTGTGTGTGTGTGTGTGTGGACTAGGTATTCCTGATGTTGTGGGGACGTCAATCTGTTTACACAGTCATGTTGTGGGGACTCGCCTCCCTTATGGGAACAAAAAGCAAGTCCCCTTAACGTAAATCATTAATTTTAGGGTGAAGACTTGGTTTAGTTTAGGGTTATGGTTAAGGTTAAGGTTAAGTCAGTGTAATGTCCTCTGAAGTGATGGAAACATGACTGTGTGTGTGTGTGTGTGTGTGTGTGTGTGTGTGAGAGAGAGAGAGAGAGAGAGAGAGAGAGAGAGCATGCACAGGGCACTATTTTCTGTAAGAGGGCTTGTTCAGTAAAGCCGCAGAGCTTCATGTTAAATTATATGTTGGGTATTGAACATTTGATGTTTTTGAGTCAGCATCACTCCTTTGTGTTGTATTGCTGCTTTTCTTGTCAGTGTCTGAATCAGACAGTGTCATTAGGAGACCCATAAAGAGTCTGTGGAATAAATAAAAATATTAAATTCCCCACTGGCTAAACAGGCACTCTGAGCAGAATAACATTGATTCAGTTAAGTCAAGTGGGTGAATTCACTGTTCTGTGGAAATATAATGTGCCTTGACCATGCTTTACTTCTGCAGCTGTCAAATTCAACTTGTGTTACACAGACTGCATGTAGCTGACAAACAGCTTTATTTAATATTGTGCGGTTGATATTCTCTCCTGTGTATTCCATGTTCTTAAGAGAAGAAATGACAGATCCTCCTACAGTGATGAGTGGCATACAGTTAGCAAGAGCGTAAACAGAAAGTTCCAACACAAGGAACATACAACAACCTGATGTGGAGCATATTCATAAAGCACAGGCTCATATGAAGATAGGAGATGGGACAGGATCACCTCAGAGTGTTGACACTGTTGGTGGTGGAGTGGAGCCAGCAGGTGGTTGATGAAAACCTTTGGATATCATGAAGGTCGTGGTGGTGATGACGAGGAGGCGAGTTGCACAATATTAGGTTCAAAAGACTAAATGACAGAATTGCAGCAATATCTAAAGAACGGCATCTAGAGACTGATTAGCTTGAGGAATGGTGACAGCGTGGGAAAAAAGAAGTGATGGAGAGAAATAGAACAGGAGAAAATAGCACACGTTTAGCCGTAGTGGAATAAAGGCAAAACGTGAGGGCTCATATTTATCACACGTCTAAGAATTACACTTAAGGATACCATAAAGAGCCAACTTAGGAGTAAAAAAAGCTCTCTGCTGTTTACAATGTAACTCAAGTTGAGAGACAGACTGGCTAGATGACCCGATCACCAGAAAAGAACACTGATACTGGACAATTCTGAAAAACTGCAGTATGGTTGAGGTAAGGGAAAGATCGCGGTAATGTAGAAGCTCGAAGATGCCTGAGAAATGTTTTCGGTGTGGTGAGAAACTTACATCTGAATGGGGCACCATCTTAAACATGGTATGCTGTTGTCTTAATGCATCTATAATCTCACAGTATTTCCTGCACCGGTTCTTAACATTGTCACTGGACTTAAATCTTTAGGTATGGAACCTGGACAAGGTGTTTACATGTCACAGTATCCCAATTTCTATTGGAATACTCTATAATTGTATTCCCAAAGCTATAATTGTGCTTCCCAAAACCCGTATAAGGACTAATTTGAGTTTCTAATACTATGAGGTTTACATTCACAAACACAACCACAAAAATCAATCATAATTGGTGTTCACATGTGCCATTGTGGCAATACTGTATGGATCCATACTGAAGCAAAGTCTCTCCAGAAAGACCAGCAGCTGCTCAAAGCTGTCATGCAGCAGTTTAGTTTGTATTCTTCCAGAGTTCTGCTCTCCTGTTGTATTTCTATCTCTGAGGCCCAGGGATGGAAGGATTGAGGATTTAACGATGATCAAACTCACTGGACTGGACAGGAATAACACAACAGGACAGGCTCTCTGACTCCCCCATCTATTGTCGAGATGATTTGACCGTCTGGGGTGCTGGGGCCGTGGAATGAAATAATGACCCGGAGAATTGCCGATGGAGGATGGGGGTGACTTAGGGGGTAGCAGAGGTGTGATGGGTGGGTGGAAGTGTGAACAGGAGGGCCATTTTTCTATTTCTCAGCCATCTGATTCCCTTGTGTAATGTGGACACAATTAGGAAGGGGAAAAGTGTCCTGGAGCAGCTTTACCCCATCTGCCAGGATGAAAGAGATGAGGGTGACTCCTGCGATGCTCCTTTTTCTTTATAACTCAATAACCCTTTATAAGTTATAACCCTTTTTCCTTTTCAAACCTCTCATGCACTTCTAATCTTTATCCTTACATCCTTTCTCTCTCTCAAACCTTCTATTTTAACCTGTTTTCTCTCGTCTCACGACTGTTGCTCAGTCACTCTCTATATCCTCTGTATTCATTTCATATGCTGAGGCTAGATGTCACCCATAAATATTCATCCATCCAGTATTTATTCTAATAATGTAATTCTTATATGCATGTCCATGCTCACATGCTCATCATATGCTCATCTTTCACGTCCTTTTACTTACATCTCCAGCAGCTGTTTCTCTTTACTGTTCATGCTTTGACCGAATCCTACTTGATGTATTTTCTGTAATGGAGCCTCCCAACTAAAGTATTTCACATGATTGTACTTATATAACCAGAGTGACAATAAACATGAATATTGAATCTTGAAATGTTTTGCTTCTGGATTCTGAATTCAAAATTTCAGCTTTGCAGAGGTTATCAACCCAGAAGTTTCTTCTGCTCTGGATCTGGACCTACATTGCTGCTGCTGCTGCTGCTGCTGCAAGATTTTTTTAAAGGAGCAATCATGCAAACATATTCCCAGTGGGACTTGTGTGCGTGACTTTCCTATCCGCTTGTTCCATCTTTGAGCAAACACAGAGCATAATCGATTCTTGACATCAATGGACCACAGCTGCATAGTAGATTTACAGGTTATAAACATGCTGAAAATAATGCCTTGTCATTTGATTAATTCTTTTTTTAAATTCCAGCGTACATCCACCACAAAACAATGATTTCTTTTGCCACTCTGCTGTGTTTCCTTGTCTCCCCTCATGGCCACGGCAGAGTGCCATTTCACGAGGCTCTTTTTCAGCCTGGAACATAACAGCGAGGGTCTATTGCTTTCTGTGCTTTTGTAACACTCTCTTCCCTCTTCACTCCTTTTTTTCTCTTTCTCTGCCCTCCTGCGATACAGAGATAAGTGGCAGTGACACCACACACCTTTGCAACTCAGCCCTCCAACTGCTCTTTCGTTCTGCAGGTACAATACACAGCATCTTTCAGTTTTTATACTTAGGTAATGGTAGCTTGATATGTAATGTCTAAACAATATTCTTTCAGCTGCTGGCATGAATAGAGAAGTTGTTTTCATGACCAGTTCACTGCACAGATGTGCCACGCATATTGATTTTTAATGCTGATGATACCACTGGTACATTAATATAATGAAACAGCAAGCAGCCTTTTAGCTTTGAAGAAAATAATTCTTCCTTTGCCTCTATTGTTTCCAGACAGGATTATTTAGCTGTAAAATAAAAGAGGCCAACCACAGTGCTTGGGTGAGCTGAGCTGAAGTCTATAATTACCCAAGAGACGCAGGGGTAGAGGAGAGAGAGAGGTGGTCATTTAGATGGGATGTTAATTGTAATTACCATTCTGGTGGGATGTCGCCATAGCAACCTTAGCCACCATTGGTCTCAGCCTGACCTGGAGTCTGTGTGTATGTATGGAAGGATGTGTGTGTGACATTGAAGAGACAGGAGACTCAGATGTCCATGAACTAACTATAGTGGCACTCAGAGACCATTTTCAACTTCCAGCTCTTACTGTACACTCCTCTTTCGAGCGGATACGCATAACAGGACATCCTTGTTTTACTCCTCCACCTTTACCATCTTATCTATCCTTCTCGCTCCTATCCTTCACTCTCTTGTTTTGTTTCCTCCACCTCTCACGCTTTTATCTTCTCTCTTGGAACGCCCTCCTTTCTTTCACTCATGTAGCTCCTTCACCTCCTCCTCCTCCTCCTCCTCCTCCTCCCATCTACTTCTTGATTTTTCCCTCCCGTCACCGCTCCTTCATCCACGCTGACCCAATGTTTTGCTTTCTGCCCCGCTGCTTCCTCCTTTTATGTCACTCGTTAATCATACGCAAGTAGCTCACGGACAGAGTGTTTACTTGGTTTTGGTTTATCAACCAAAGGCTCTTCTATTTTCCATATTCAGAACGTAGCTGTGTGTGCATGTGTATGTGTGTGTGTGTGTTTAGCGGAGGGCTTTGGTTGAGAATAGCTCATAAAGGAAACAAGGCAGACTGGGAGCTCTGCACAACAAGAGGATTGTGGTCAATTCAATAAGAATTAATCACTACTCACTGATTTTGGTTTTCATTAAGCAAACTGCATTTCTTCATTGCATAAACATGTTATTCTGGGGCTGATGTTAGTGGTTTGTGGTGAGTGTGTGTGTGTGTGTTTGTGTGCAGTTGTAATGCTATGTTATAGGCAGGATTGTGTTATCCTTGTTCACTTCACACTCACTCCTGCGGATTAATGAGAACACCAATTACAACGTGGTCTATGACATCAGACTTTGAGCCTGGTTGGACACGCACTCACGTCCGCCTCTATCTTTATATCGCTCTCACACACACATACACACACAGAACACACAGATCCAAGTTTTTACATGGGAGACTGACTTCAGTGGCAATGATTTGGTGTGGTTATAAAAAGCATCTTAAATAGACCCTACAAAGCCTGCCAAACAAACATATTTGACTCTCACAAATGTTATCACATTGCCCAGTACTGTTTACTGCTTCATGCCTGCTTGCTGTGTATGCGGTACAAGATGGAGCAGCCACTGGTTTGGACTGTGTAGTGTGTCTGTACAGTCTACACTAGATAGTCTAGTCATTGAGGTTGCAGTGACACACATTAGCTTCGTGAGTCCTGCTACGTGGCTGTTGCTTAATAGCCTGTTGGCAGATTGAGGAGCAGTTTTACAACACAGACTAACAACAGTCTGTAATTAACTGACTGATACAATGCTTGTTTCAATCGTCATTGTTACACGTAGAGAGACATGTAATATTGCCAAGTGACCAGATATATAAGAAAAGAGGCAAATGCTGAGGAAACCAAGATCTTGTCGTAAGATGAGAGGAGGAGATTGGGAAAAGAACAGGGGAGGTGCAAACGCAAGGTCTGACTCAACGATATTAAAGTTTTGACCTGGATGGAAAAGCTTGAGATTGGATGCAAACATCAACTACAGAGAGAGAAAGACGACGCAGTCTGTGTAGAAAGTAGAAAGAAACACAGATTTAAAAATGTCTTTCACTAGCAAGGACCACAACAAAACAATACGTGATTAGAGATTTAATGGAAATGAGGAAGTATTGGACGTTGAGGATGATGGTTGAATGGATGAAAAAGCGGGCTGGGGTGAGTAGGTGGAAGGAGGATGTTGTCTGTCAGGCTGGTGTGGGAATGATGTGATGAAGATCAGACAGAGGGAAACTCAGTGTGAGGGTTCCATCTCAGGCGTGGTTCCACCCGAGCTGATTACAGGCCCAGACAGTACCTAGAATGGGACATGGGAGAGGTATGTACTGGATTGAATCAGAAGGGATGAGAGGAGGAGGGAAGAGAGGATGAAGGGATGTGGGTAGGGATGAGGTAAGAAGGCATATGGATGAAAGGAAGGGAGAGGGGGGGCGGGGAGGGAGAAATCTGAGACAAACAGAGCAGGATGGGTTGATCAGGTATAAGTAGGCTTGAGAGGTGATTAGAGGTGTGTTTGAGGCGTGGCCCTGCTCCCGAACCTAAGTTAACAAATTAACTTAATAAATCTAAAGGTTGATAACTTTTGGTGGCTATAATATACAGCAGTTTTAAGATAAAAGTTTTTAATTTAACATGATGAAATGGCTCATTCGTACTCTACTCATCTTGTGAAGATACATTTTTTAGAGACTGATATTGAGGTCAAGAGCACCAAAACGTCTTACCAGAAAATCCACACATGAAATCTTTTTCATGTGTTTCACTTTTCCTGCAGGTTCTTCCTCACACTGCTCTTTTTCTGTACTGACACCTGTCAGCATAAGGATTGATTAAATTCTTTATGTTACCTGTCTGAAAGACTATAAACAATGTTAGCTTCACTAGAAAGTCAAACTTTATCCAAACTTTATCCATGTGTCATATCCAAATATTCGCCTTTATTTTCTTAAAATTCATCTTTTCTTTTAGTTTTTTTCTTTTTTCTTGTTTTTAGGTATTTTGTGACCTGGACTGATCCTCCTAATAACCTCTATAGGGTTACTGCCCCCAGTAACCTCTATAGGGTTGAGGTTGGGGCCGTAGTGGGGTTACAATGTATGAATCCTGGCAAAAAAAAAGACATTGGATCCTGAGATTTCTGCCTACGAGGCCTTCATACAGAGAGGGACCTGCAGGTTGAATAAAAAACACATTTTGAATCTATGAAACAACTTCAAACTTGTTGTATACATGTTCAGACAGCAAAATATGTATTTTACTTTAACCTAACAAAATGCTACATCATTAAACGTGAGTATTTGTCTCTCTAAATAAAAGTGCTCTGGGTGCTCTTATATATTTTTCAGTTTTATGGGTGAAAATCTTTTGTCCATTTATTTCAGCCAAAGATGATAGAGATTCAAAAACTATTTTATACTATAATCCTCTGTGAAAGTCATGTAATAAGAGCAACAAAGATTTAGCACAGCATCTCTAATAAAGAACGGCACACGTAAGAACACAACAACCAAAAATTAACCTGATGACCAAGTAGAATACCATCTTACACCAAACAGGAACCGCTGACAGAAATCAAGTCATAAAAGCATCTGGCGTGTCAGCTTGTGTTCTGACTCATTTCTTTGATCCCATGAACTGTGTTGTCTACTGGTGAGCCTCGGTCAGAAAAAGAGTCAGGGAGCTGGTTGATAATAAAGAATTAAACATTTTTTGCCTTTCGAACATCTAGTTATATTTCAAAAGACAGAAAAAGGAAAAGAGTCAAAGGAACAAATCATATAACTTTTATTGAACTCTTCCTCGAGGAACTGGGCAACTTTCTCAGACTCCTTTAACTCAAACTCCTGAGTAACCCCGGCAATCAGTGGGCCATAAAAGAAAGATCTTAATAGCATAACAGAGCTGAGACATCAAATGGAGAAAAATTCCTTCTGTGAAACAGAGGAGGAGCTGGTTGGACTAGGAAGAAGAACTTTCATTTGCTACCTTCCTAGTAGGAATTTGTATTAAAAATTAAATGAATGTAGGAGAGTAGTGGAAAATGTAGCAGAACTGTTGTAGATTCACAGGACAACAGATCTGAAGGGTTTTTTTTTTCAGTCATCATTTAGTTGAGTGGGCACTTTTATCAAAGAATTCCCTCCAATTTCATATGCAGATTCAGAATTTAAGTGTTTGAATGAAAGGTTTAGTGCAACCACTGAGTTACACAAAATACCTCCTTGTATCCAATGTCTCTCATCTGAGTGGCATTGGATCGTCTTTAATTGGCTAGGTGAGATAAGGCCACCCCTTTAGCACATAAAAATCACTAAAGGCTGAATAAACTGCTGCCTCAATTTGCAAATTTGATCCCTCTAAACAGAGATGATTTTGAGATCATATGAGCTGTACATAGGGGAAAAGATGCTGGAAAAGGCATATGAACAAAATAGATATACTGGATTTATATTCTCAGGATCCTTAGAAGGTGGTTCTCAGACAAAAAGGTATAGTACCAACTAACTTGGCTGAACTTATACTGGAAGAATAAGCTTTGTTAGTGGCTGCCAAAGCTGTATCAAGAGTCCTGGACTAATTGTGCCAGTCATGTTTTTCCTACTAGCTATCTCAGCAGACCCACGGGATGATTAAGACAGATCAGAGTAGGATAGGCAAGAGCAGACTATGAATATCACCAAAATATTTTCTTTACTGTGAATGGTGTCTGTGTAACTGACACACACTCAGCATGGTGCTAGATAATGTGTCATACCAAGATTAAAATGAGCGAAAATCAAAATGTTCTTCATTTGTGTGACATTTATTGAACAATCCTTTGTGTCAGTACAGTGATTTGTTTGTCTTATTTATTAGAGTGTTCTCCCTCTCTCTACTTCTATCATGTTTATTTCTGTGTGTATATACAAGTGTGCACACATGCGTGAGTGTGTACATGTGTCTTACGTGTGTATATACGAGCATGCTGGTACACCATCCTTTGACTGACCAGTGGTCTCTTGTTGCCTGCGAAGGTCTGCTGCCGGCGTCACGCCATATAGATTTTCATTTGGGACTCTCGGCGCTGCAGAGAGGGAGGACACTGCTCCTGTCACATCCAATCAGCTCGCCTGTTCCTCATCTAACCCTCCCTCTTGTCTGCCTCAGCCCCTGACCTGGCATCCACCCTCCACCCAGCTGCACTCGAGCCCCCCTACATCACAGCTTACCTTTGAGTCCAATCCTTCTTTGTGTCAAGGAATCTTATTATTTTAGATCACAGCAATGAATGGCTCTGGCCTGTACACATTCCTAAACTAAACACAGCATCCTATCTTGCACATCAATGTTAAGATCTCATCTTTCATTTGATCCAACAACATGTATTGATTGCCGGGCAGCGTGGCGTGTCAAGTGAAAGAAGAAGGGGAGATAGCAAGAGATGGTGAGCGGGAGACAGTGGTGAGATGTGAAATTGTCGTCTAGTTTTTGCATTCCTTTAAAAATTGTTAATAGGCGAAATCACACACCTGCTAACACATACAAACTCTCTCTGTCGCCTCTCTTCTTCTGTGTTTGTCTTTTTGTCTCTCTTTTGCTCTCTAACAACTGACTTACACATACATACCCCTCCGCATGCCCACATCTCCGGGCTTAGGAAGCAACATAGCATGTTTCTGTCATTTCCTTGGCCTCTGGTCCCTGATCCATCTGAGAAGAGATCAATACCCATCGTTAATGTCTGCTGCTCCCCAACCACAGTTCCACTGGTGGGAGATGAAGCAGAGAAACTGACTGTGAAGCTCCCCCTCTTTTTGCCTCCTTTCCTTTGTCTTACTTGCACTCCTTATATTCACTCCTCGTGCTTGTCTTTCTCCTCTCTTTGCCTTTCCCCGCAACCAGACTGACACCTAGTGTGTGTGTGTGTGTGTTTGTGTATGTGTGTGTAACCCTGCTGAAAGCCAAAGCAGCTGTCCTTTGTGGCGCCAGAAAAAAGTCTATGTGTTTTAGTGTCCTTTGAAAAGCAGCCAATACTCTACACTGGCAATAAGTTGCCTTTGATGTTGTGTTCACGTTTCATATTCATATTTTCCGTCTCATGTCAAGTTTTGATGTTTCTGCAGAGACGCCGCACTTGATGTCTGACTGACTCTCCATTTTCATTACATTGCACTAACCATGCTTGCATGAGAGCTGTGCGTTAATGAATAAATTAATTAATTAGATCTTGTTTGATCCACCATCATCATTAGGCGTCTCTCCCCCTTGGTAATGACCTCAATAATGGTGCTGACTTTAATGGGATTTTAATTGATTTAGCTGCTTTAGTTTTCTGGTGTGTATGTGTCCCGCGCTCCTCTGACAGAGGTGAGCAAAGGAGCTGATCCTTAACTGCTCAAAACATTGTCTTGTCGTGTCCTCCTTTGCCAACATGAGCTTGTTCAAAACTGTAAAACACTGAATCAAACCAAATTAAATCAATCTTTTTATAGAGTGCCATTCAGGCAAAATTGCACCAAAGAAAATTCTGATTTGATGGACTATAACAATGCCAGGCTGAGAATACATTTCATAAAGATTTATTAGAAACTGTTTGCAGATTCTGATGCCCTCAGGTCTTCTGGAAAGTGAGGACCACAGATACTAAACCTGCCTTTTCATAGGTCTTATTACAGGCTAGTGTTGGAGGAATGTATTCACGCATTAATCCCCTGAGATTTTTTAAAAACCAGAAGCAAGTCTGTTATAAACATGTGCATGTATTATTCAGTGTTCACTTCTGATTCCCTTCATGTTACTGTGAGAATAAACAGATAATTTATAAGATATTCAACAGGAACACACAACCCTAAAGCAACATTAGTTAATGTCAGATAACATTATAACATACAAACACAGCATAAAGCACTAAAATGCATCCTAGAAATGTGTGGTTAATGATTTTCAAAGGTATCGCTGCCATTCTTTTTACTATCCAACACCTGAAAATAGATCAGGAGGAAACTCCTGCTCTTTAAAATTTCTCCTAGAAGTATGACAGCGGTTAAATTGAATGAATTTTAATTTTGACTTCTATTATTCACATTCTGAACCAACTCATATTTAATGTTGTGAAAGTGTCTGGCAATGAGGATCAAAGACACATCTAATATTTCAGATATTTGAGCATTCAAACATTTATTTTTAAATCCTGAATGTCACGAATCTGTTGGTGTGCTGTAATGCTAAAATAAGCTGTAAGCATGGATAAGCACCCAGATTCACCTGGAATAGAAAACTCAGTTCCTCATTATACTCTCACTCTCTGCTTCATAATTGCCTGTGACAGTTTTGTGGTTGTTGTCCATGTGCCATTAGCCCAGGCGGCTCCGCTGATAAGCCTCTGAGTGCAGATAGCTAGTAATGTTCCAGCGCCTGTCATAAATAAAGTACATTACCACTGCAGCTGCTCTGTAATAACCTCCTCTTTGTTTTGCTCCCCTGCTCTCATCACCCTGCTGACCATGGGGGTGAAGTGGGTTACATTGTGTGTGTGTGTCCGTGCCTTTTTGTGTATTTAATTTGAGCGAGCAGGAAGTTAAAAATGGAACATTCGTATGTTTCTTGATAGTGTTATCGACTGTTTGTTTTGTTTTTCAATCAGTCTCTCGATGTCCTGTAATTTGATGTTCAGATGACAAGCTGAATGGTCATTAAATGTAATTTTTGCAAAATGAAACAGCTGATATTTATCTGTAAATGGTTTGCGGCTCAAACTAACTGTGTATTTCATTGAAAAATGCAATGTTTTATAATGTTATAGTGTTTTAAAAGACAATTTCACCGATTTTCAAGATGTTTCCTATGGTTCTAATCTTGGAAATACCAATATATGAATAACATTAAACTTTCTTTGTCTTAAAATATCCCTCTTCATCCAGCTGCAAAAGTTTGCAAACTCTGGAGATCTGCCTTGGACTACAAACTACTTTTCCTTATTTTTTGTAGTGCTGCATTGAAGGACTGTCAAATGGGGGTCTCTGAACTCAGGGACCAAAACAATCCATTCACCATGTTGTTTTCTCGCTAGCAATAGGGAAAGACAGACACTAAAATATCTGTATATTTGAGTTAGATATGATGTTGGAATCAGAGATGTGGCACTATTGTTACGAGGTCAGATATCATGCTGTAGACACAGACACGACAGTGTGGAGGAGGAAGCGACCACCAGAGCTACGTTACAGCCACAGCCAAAAGAGAGACCTGGTGATGACTTGTGTGTTGTCTGTAGCAGATGCACCACGATGGAGACAGAATTGAAAATTCTACAATGCAACCAACTTCATGGTGCTTAGTTTCTTTTGGATAAACCCTGTGATTCTGCCGACAATGACCCAGAGAATTTTGGGCCGCTGGTGGACAGAAAAGCTGAATCTAAAATGTATTTGAAAAAAAAAAAACTCGCTTTACATTACAATATTGGAGTCATATATAGGCTACAGTGATACTGTTACAAGGCTCATGCTGTGGAACACAACAGAGTATGGAGGAGGAAGTGACCACTGGAGCTACGTAACAGCTACAGCTGCGAGAGATGTGCTGTGGCTGGAGTGACTTTGCAGCATTGACTGGTGCCTGGTGATGGATGCCAGAGAGAGAATGGCAACAGAACTGAAAACTCTGCTGCAAGCTGCAACTTCCAGTGCTTTGGTAAACCTGACTTTGTTTTCTCACAAAATATTATATTGGACTGCCAACTCTGAATACAGAACAGCACAATGGCGAGTGTTCTGGCAGCAGCTCTTGGTAAGTTTGCAATGATCCACATAACTAACTCCAGCGCGCCATTTGTTTTTATGATCCTTGCACACCGGTACAATATAACTGGACTCGATGAGGAAAAATGTGTTTAATGCTGCTCAATGCTAGCTTTGTCTCTGCTAACCAGCTGCTCTGCAAGGGAGCAAATTTGTCACCTGCATTCTGTAAACACACCATCAGTACATTTGGATATGACGGCGCGCAATGCATTGTAGTTGGCATCATTTTTGAAAATAACTGCACATTTCTACTACATAGGTGACCTAGTCTTAAGAAATCATCATGTACAGTGGTGAAATTCCTCTTTAAAAATAAAAAAAAATATATGATTTTATGATGCAAGAGTGCTAGAGTGCTAACTTTTTAGATAAAAACAAAAAAGACATGGTGTTTTTTTCCCCTCCAAATATGCATCTTAAAGGGACAGTTAATCAAAATTCCAAAAACATATATGTTCTCACTAAACCCTTGTAGTATCCAACAACAATTTGTCTTTCAAGTTAAATTATGAAGTTGTCCGTTAGCTAAACTATGCTAGTCAGTTTAATCTACTTCAGACACTTGAGACGTCATCACAATTGATTGAATGTTTGTAGCAATTTCCAGAGACATAATCTAATATGAGGTGAAATAATGTTGACACACATCCACTACTCGTTGTTCAGTGTCGCTATATTTTATTGGGAAATCATAACACTTCCAAAGAGGAGATTTAGAGGTGGATCTTTGAGCTCTGGTTTCATATCAATGACCTAGCGACTGCCTAGCATGGCTTAGCTAACAGACAACTTCACAATTTAGCTGTGTCTGAAATCACTCCCTCATTAACTCATATAGAGTATATTTACAGTAAAGATAATAACGTGCACTATATCGTAAATAGCGAGTGATTTCGGAATGATTCAAAATGGTTGAATTTTGAATTTGAATTTTTGTATGTGGCAGTTGTTTACAGTAATTACGCTAAAAAGATTGTAATTATTCTGTGATAGAGGATGTACTGAATTGAATGTCCTGTACCATCTGGTTCGGGATAAATATATACTGTACCATCACCACCCTCGTGTGTCTAATAGTGTGTTTTTGCTCATGTGTGCACCTTTGGGGATATGTTTGCAGTTTATGAAAGCCATTCTGTCCTCTCCTCCATGCTAATGCCCTGACCAAGGCCTTGGCTCTCTGCGCTGTTCTCGGGCAGCCAGCCGTCCGGAAGACAGGATCAAACACAGGAGGAGGAGATCTCAGTGACTGGAGTCAGTCGCTCTTTCATCTCTCCTCTGCCATGCCAGCACACACTCTAATGCTTCATTTTCCCCACACACAGGGGAGGGGGGTCTCCACAAAGAGTGCTTTCTGAGTGAACTCTCTCTGTGGTCTGTCTCTCTTTTTCAATTCTGCTTTAACTGATTCATCCCTGACAGAAATACAGATCAAGATTTAGTTATGCACTTCAATTTTATATGCGTCTCCTCTCCCTGATGTATGAAAGAGTAAATATGTGTGTTTATTTCTGCTTTTTCTCTCAAGGGATTTCAGGGCTCATGCTGACTGTGATCACATGGTGCAATGAATAGCTTTGTTTAAATAGACTATTCCCTACGAGAGGAAATGAAGCTGGTAGTCATTTCGTTTTCTCTTTAAGACCAGTACTTACAAAATATGGATTCAGCAGCAGTATTTATAAGATATCTATCTATCTATCTATCTATCTATCTATCTATCTATCTATCTATCTATCTGAGGGGGGTCCCTCATTAATTTGCTCCCTTTATCTTCTTGAGTAACAGAGTAAGCTGAGATTTTAATGACTTGGGCAGAGAGTGTGAGACGGGAGGTGAAAGAGAAAGTTGAGATGGAAATTACCAGTATTACTGTGTGTGGATGGTCCTGCTGGAAAACTGCAAAAACTATTCCTGCAAATGCAAGGAAGAGATAGTAAAGAGAAACTGAGAGCGATTAAGATCAAGAGTACATAGACCCCGGCTTCACAGAATATCTGAACAGCCCTCTCAGTAAAAAAGATCTCCAGAGGTGGTCAAATAAAATCTGGATTATCCAGTTTGATGCTACGTACTATGATGCATGCTATTCATTTACATCGGACTAACGAGGCAAGTAAAGTCCTTGATATCAAATTGCCTTGAGTAAATTTAGTCTGAGCACACTACTTCAGATCTGCAGACATGCAGGATTTAATTATGCTGAATTAGCAGCCTAGAAGTGTAAGTGTAAGATGTGTAAAATTCGAATGTTCTCATTAACAAAGAAATAGGAAAAGCCTCTTTCAGCAAGAGGAACTTGGCAAGGCAAGGGAAATGAAAGACTAAAAAAAAGATATAATAGAGACTGTGTGTGTATGTATGTGTGTGTGTGTGAGAGAGAGAGAAAGAGGTATTTAGAACAGATTCTGACTATGAGACAACTGTTTAGTCATACAGCTACATCTCACCTGCTGTGTTCAAATTATTTATTCATATCTTGACAGGCTAGAGTGGAGGAGAGTCTGGGGATATCTCTTAAACACAAATATGACACAACTCTTTTTCCATAATGAAATTCAGTAAGGCTCCAGTGAATCTGGCAGGATGTTTAAGCATCTCTCTGCACCTCTGACCTGTAACTACACTCTGGGTTTGAAAAGATGCTTCTCATAGTTTATTTTTCATATCTATTCCTGGCATAGAATTGCCATTATAAAATGGTTTTGTTGTGTGTTCGATATTATTGTGCATCCACAATTAGGCTATCTCATATCTCTTCAATGTGATTTGAAAATCAAAGTGTATTGGAGAGCTCTGTAACCCTATAGGTTAACCAATAATCCCAGTACAATTGGAATTTTCCTCTATCATTTGATAATTCATGAATAAATATTTGTTTTGTTGTCCCCATCTTTGAACGAGATGAAAGCCAGCTGGCTTACTGGCGACGCTGGTGGGAGGCTGGCTAGTCACATACTGTAGATGGCTGATTTGTTGGCTGTCCAGCTGGTTAGTATGCAGCCCATTGTCTGTTGATATGTAGTTGGCTAAGTGACCGTGCAGTCTAACTTTAGGCTTTCAGCGCTGTATATGATTGAGTGCAGATGGTATAGAGGGTACTGTAGCAGAGCAGGGAACTCCCCGAGGGTTTTCTTGCAGATAATCCTGAGAAGCTGAGGTCCTCGAGATAATTTGGACAGAAGGCTGGCCACAAGAGAGTGTGAATAAGAGCAGTACAGTGAGCCTCTAATTGTAGACCTCCAACACTGACACTCCATGACCCTAAAGCGCACATCAACCTTCCCCTGATAGAGGGGGAGAGGGTGGAAAGCAAAAAGAAGGAATGTTGATGAAGAGACAGATGGAGGTGGAGAAAAAATGATCAGTGGTATAAATGATTTGATAATAAATCCCTTAATAAGATCCCTCAGATTATTATTTTAGAATTGGCTGAAATCTTATACATCTCTTGATCAAGATGCAAAAACCCACTCAAATGCATTTGTGTGCGCATGCAAACGTGGCAAAGTATCTCTCCGCAGTCCCATTTCATCCCTGTGAGTGGCCTCTCCTCTCCGCTCCTCAGTGTTCACAGATGCCTGTCACGTCACCATGAAAAGACAAGAGAGAGGGAGAGCATGACACAGATGCATCCCCTTGACGGAGAGACAGGCGGATTGAGAGGTGTAGCTGATCCCTGAGAAGCACTGCAGGCTTAAGATCCCCTCTATATCCTCTCTTCGTGCTGTCTCGTACCATGACGCTCGGGGCTGACGTCAGTGTTATTTCTGTCCATCTCTTGGTCAGGGAGGGGTCATCATCTCTAATGCATTATTCACACACACACAGCATCAACCTAGACAGATCTTATCTCGACAGGGCAAAGCAACGATCACCTCACCCTTGGCTCAGTGGCTGAATAAACGCAAAAAGCACACAATAGATGTGGCTTCACACTTTTTGATAAATACTACTGATTTGAGTTGCATGGTGACTTGTTTGTCCTGGCATATTTTGAAAAAGAGATTAGTAGTCTGTGTACATTACCTCTCCATGTCAAAATGATGTGGGTTTTTTTTCTTTGTGCTCTTGTGTATATATTTTGGGTAGCACAATCTCCAGTCAAAAAAAAAAACAGGGGCAACAATGGTTCTTTCTTAGGCAGCGATTCTCAAAGAAAAGCAGGAACTTGAGGGAAAAGCCTGTCTTTAATCGCCCTAAACATAATGCCAAGTTATTCAACAGTGGATTTCTGACTGATGTTTTGAATGTCAACAGCTGTCATGCGGCACACATTGTTAGATAAGCCTTCGTTCCTACAGTGAATCCAGAAAAACACACACTTATTGAATACAGAATAAAACACATTTTCTTCATCTCTGTCACTAAACACAATTCTCAACTGCAGTAATAAAGGAGAGTTATCCCTCATCTCTCATTTCGTGTGTGTTTTTCATCATGCATGGTTAATTGTGCTGCCTGCCCTTGATGACAGTGATAGTGAACCGCCATCCTCCATCTATCCTCCTTACTACAGATATCTAACAATTGTACAGACAAAGACCTCCTCTCATAAAGCCTTGTGGAGCGTGCTTTAATTCAGTTGTGTTGCTAATGCATGTCAGATCAATGCACTTCAAGAAGTAAGGGAATATTAGAATATTTTGAAAAAAAATGTGCAAATACTGATGGTTGATATAGACAGTGTGAACTACAATAAATATGTCCGTGTAAAGTTCATTTTCCCACTGTCATCTCTGAAATATAACCATATTTTAGGTTTCCACATGAAAAAATAGGTGTTTTTATTTTGGTATCTGGTTTCATGTGATATCATTTAAAGATATCCCAGATACATATCTTGCTGATCGGATCGGATCTTTGAGCAACAGAGATTTGTCAGAAATTCATGTAGACACGATTTGCATTCCAGCTGGATTCTGAGATGTGGGGAGAACTGGAGCGAAGACAGCTCTCCTCTCTCTCTTTCTCTCTCTCTCTCTCTGTCTGTCAGATCCAGCTATTAGGAGTAAATGTTGCTCTTCCTTCCCAAACCCTGTGGAGATAACCCCTAGAAGTCCTCTGTGATCCTCTCAAAGAGGGAGAGCTCAGTGCAAGTTAAAGAAAAGACGTGGATCATCTCACTTTTGCCTTTGAACAGAAAGTTTAACTGTCTCAGCGTTCAAAGATTTACAAAAACAAAGCAATGACATCAGGAATAGTTGGTGTCAGTTACACTAAGAAGCTACTATAAAGTTTATTTATTTGAATGTCAGCAAGAATAATTAACTCAAAAACATAATTATGTTAAAATATGGTTTTTATGAACTCAATTTTATCTCATGTACGTGTCAAATATAGTTAGCTTGATTGTTTTTTCTTATAATAATGAGACACCTATGTTAGCTTTTAAGTTGATCATGTACTTCTCAGATTTTTCCAAATTTCTCCCAAGGAAGTTCCATCTGTGTTTAGCAGACATAACATACAGACAGAGCTGATCTAATAATGAGAAGATCCAATTAATCCCACAAGACCAGAAAAGCATCATCACGAGCACCAGATTTTCCCTGTGGGGTGAGCAGTTGGAAGACAGACGGATGAAACATGTTTGCAGACAACTAGCTTACCGTCCAAGCAGCAAGGCAAAAGTCGCTGTCTTGGCAGCCTGTCTGAGTGGCTGCTGTCTGCTTGCTTCAAAATATGGCCGTCCAGATGCATCTCTAAATGCTATCTTCTCACTGTAACATCACCACAAATGACAGACTCCACAGTATGGACAGAATACAGACAGGATGTCCATAGTGGCCTAAACATTTACCATTACCAAACCAACCCTTGTTTGCTTAAGAAACCAAGCTTGTTTTTACTAAGTCCCATATTCACTCTCCTTTTTTCTCTGTTTTGCCCTCACTAGCTAGTCGCTAACTTTGCTGCCTGCTGTTTATGTGCTGGGCAGGTAGCGTATGGTTGGTAAGCTCTTTTTCAGTGAGCCTGATACAACTGACACTGATGAGAGCAATAAGAGTGAACCAAGTAAAGCTGCAGGCTTAAAAACAAAACAAGATGGTAAAAAGCTAAAGATGCTAAAACGCTTCATGGAATGAAGGAGAGCTGCAGTCAAGTGATAATTCTCTATTGGTTTTCGCTATTAGTGACCCCTCTCACATGACACTTCTGTCATTTGATCCATTGTTATAATAAAAATATATACAATAGCAGCTTTTATCTCTGCCTCTTTTGCACCCCCCTTTTGTTTTTTACAATAGACTTGTGGCTCTCTGTATATTTTCCCATGCATATTATAAACCCATTCTATTTTAGTTGTTTACAGTAATGACTGTCCAGCTACCTTCATGTGCACTGCTCAGTACAAGACCCCCTGCTTGCCTGGCAGGGAAACACAGCTTTGGGGCTCCTACACTCTTTCATGTAACTCACAGCGGGAGTTTATGATAGCTGTTAATAGATCAACTGTTTCTGTTGATATAATGAAAACAATGCTTCCCAGAGCTATCTCATGTGATCTTATATAAATATCATCTACACCATCAGTACCATACTATATATGCATTTATTCTAAATGTTTTGAGTAAATATATTCCTGATTTCTGGCTCTACCCACCTACAATTTCCAGCCGTGTCCTAAACAGAACAGAAGGGACTCTCTTTTAGCCTTCAGGTAATGGTTATTCATTATCCATGTCATTTCTGCCCCGAACCATTCCCATGATCCTTGGCTTACTGTATATAAATGTGTGACTGAGAAGAAAGGCAGCTGATGGATGTATACGGCAGCCATCAGCTGCCTCCGCTAAAACCATAATTGAAATGGTAATTTTCTGATACAGGATGATGACCTCTGTTCAGCCAGAATCCCAGGCCTTATTGGATAATGAACAGGGAGAGAATTGTCCCATCAAAACTCATTGGCGGATCCATTCGCAATGCAGTCCTAGAGTCTTCAGTCAGTGTGAATTTAGTTCTGCATCCCTCCTCTCCATTTCTCTGCTTTTCCTTTCCATATCAGTAAAGACTTAGCTCTGATATGCTAATAGATTGTGAAAAGTCTTTCCTTAGATTCAGTATGTAGGACTCTCCACTATTTTCCTTTCATGAGGACAGTGTGTGGGTGTATATGTGTAGCAGTGAATGTCTATGAAAAGGTATTTGCATAAATGGGTTTCACCCTGAAACATGGTCTATCCTTTTTTTATTTTCAAAATTCATTTATTTTCCCGGAGCAAATCTCATCTTCTGTTCTTTGTTTCCACTCCTCCCTCTGCCTCTGTTTGGCATATGGCCTGATAGGCAAATGTGGTGTTATTTGTACTGTATGCCAGGCAGGTAGCTTTGTGTTTTTGTCATTCAAATCATTATCTTAATTGCTTTGCATCGCTTAGATGGCTTAAGGGTGGCTAGCTAGTGAACCTGAACAACGAGTGACCATCCCTTTTTTTCAACTCTTTCTATCTCTGGTCTCTTGTCAGACAATAACACAATCAACCCCCCCCAGTTCCCAACACACACACGCACACACTTTTAGCAATTACTTAAACTAATTAACAATTTGGCCATTGGAATAATTAACTCTAGTAAAGCAGAGAGACATACTTGAGTGTTTAGTTCTGTCTTTGTTTTGCTCTCATACTGGCTGTCTAAGTTAAAATCAGATATGTTGATACTATCACAACACTACTCTTCATTATTTCTATAGTAACCGATTATTTGGCCACTTGAGCACAGTAAGTTATTACCTTAGATTGTTAACAAACAGTTGCTTATCTACACATCCAGCAGACACGTAGCAACATAAGCATTCGTTTGGAGTTGTCTTTCTGTCCACCCAGCGACATTAAATCCAATATCACTCATTTTCCTTTTAGCTTTGTCTTTGGTCACCAACTGCTGAAGGGAAATATTTGGCTCTTCAGCTGCTAAATACTCCACTTCACTAGCTAGGCGCTAATTTTGTCTGTTTTCTGTGTGGTGCTAGGCAGGTAGTGTCCGTTGGGTTTTAGAGCTTCTACACTAATAGCTGCCTGCGGCGGCCGAAAATGGCATAATGGGATTGGTGAGAGTCAAACAAATCAATAAAGCTGTGGGCCGGAAAACCAAAACAATGAGCAGAAAGACACTATAAAGCTTTGTAGAGCTGAGGGCAACTGTAGAGTTGGGTGATAATTCTCTATGGATTTGTTACTACAAGTGACCAATGTATGCAGTCATTTGATCCATTGTTATTATAAAAATATTGATTATAGCCTCATGATCATCATAACTGGCTCTATTGTAGTCAGGTTTTTTATCGCAGTCACGTCTCATTGTCTAGGACCCTACATTTGATCCCATATTGGATGAAAAGGTTTTTCCCTCGACGTCCCTCTGTTGTGTCTGACTTTAAAAAGAAATCACAAACTGTCAGTCAATCTAACAGTTACCTACATACAAATACACATTTTTCTTCTTTATTATTTCAACATATATGCATCTTCATCAATAACTACAAGTAACCATTTCTATGGTGAAACTACAGTATATGTATGGAAGACAATAATTCTAAAGAGACCTGTGATCCTGTAAGATCCTGCTCAGCTTCATTATGCACTGTGTGTGTGTCCAGTTTCTATCTCGACCCGTCTCTCAGCAAGCCTCATTCAAATAGAATGTAATACAATGTAAATAAGCCAGGATGAGACTACAGCGGGAACTGCCAGGGCTAGGAAGCCAGGAAGGTACCAACTGGAAAGGGAGGCAAAACAAAGGAACATAGAGGTCCAAACACAAAGACAAATCAGACATAAAAGGCACGGCCACCACAGCCGACATGTGCGCAGTAATTGGTTGTTTTTGTCTCCATCAAATGGGGGCTGTTAATGAATGGAATGGAAATAAAATAGAGATTGCACTGCACCCCAAGCTTTTTTTGAAACGCCTTCATTTCTTAACCTCATTTCACAGAGGAGAGGCTAATATAAGCATAATATAAGCAGAGGCTGTTTAACGTTCTGGCCTGCCAAAGCGGGAATGTCCCTTGAAGTTTTTGGGGTGCTCCTTTGAATACAGAAAGGTTCAAGGAATTTCTGTGAATTTTTAATGCTACATTGCATTTGTGGCTAACACTATTAGACATTATTTGACATGTCGTCTAGTGGTTAACGTTTATTTTGAGGTAATTGCTTCTGAAGGCATGGGTGGTAGGGATTTCATTAGTTCCCTTGCCCCTGTCTCACAGCAAACATTTTACCTGGACTCATTAAGCATCAGACATGACACATCAGAGAGACTGTTCTGCCAGCATTCAAGCTGTTAATATGCCAAGGTCTGCCCTCTCTGTATAACCTGCCAAGTTGAGAGTTTCTTTTCTCTCATGCCCTAAAATTTTCTCTCCTTTTGAGTGGTGTACATTTGTCTTTAAACTGAGAATTTAGTGGTTTCTCCAGGCCTTGCAGCAAAGTCAAATGGTGAAAATTTATCTTTTTCTCAAGAGCTTAAATGCTATTCTATTAACAATTTTTTTTGGGCCTCTTTACTAAAGATCACTGGCCATATTCACAAAACATCCTAAGATTAAAAGTAGCTCCTAACTAGCCGAGTTAGGAGAAACTCCTAAAAATAAGGGGCAAGTCAATCAAAAATGTAGAATGTTTTGGGTCTAAGAGTAAAATATTTTATTGCAAAAAGTAGCTCCTGAGTTTGAGAGAAGTTAGGCAGTCCGGAGGGCTCCAGACCTGCTCATAATCAGTCAAATACTACAGGTAATGTGCCTCATCATGTCATCATTTTGGAAAAATACAACCTTTTAAAAGCATATTTTAATGGCAGAAGAGTTAATAAGGATCCAATCAAAAACTCCAATAACAGTGGCGATAACGGTTTGTGCAACTCTCCAGTAACTTGAGAAAAATGCAGTTTGCAGCAGTGATAAACTTATCTCAGCTGTCTGTCACAAACCAAAAATGCACTTTTCAGGCAAACATGGTAATCACTGGATGACTGAGTAAAATTTATGTTAAACAGTAGGCTGAATTACTTCATCAAAAGATACAGATTTGCTGTAGAAAATATCACATCACATCTACCTTTTTATTTAATTAAATATTGGGATTTTGTCTCATTTTTAATTCAAAACTTTATTGAAGTTTTACTTTTAATAATTAATATAATTTTTTAGTAGAATTTAGTATGCAGTACAGTTTGATATGATTGATGGTATTAATATATTAATTTATTTCTTGTGCACCTGTATATTGATTACTGTTTTATTTCACCTTCACTGACACAGACCAATCACAACCAGTGTAGACATACTGTAGTGAGTATGTTGACTGATAAAACATGATGTTATCCATAGCAACAGGGTCGTCCCCGCCCATCTCAGTTCCTTAGTAAAAGTTTCTCTCTGCAGCTTTTTAAATTGGTCTGAAGTGGAAACTCTTCAGACCAATTTAGCAGGACTTCTAGTGGTAAGATAAGATCCTTTGTGAATATGGTCCAGATGAAACTTTAAGGAGGTTTGGATTTGGGAAGATTTTTGCAGACTGAATTGAAATGATTTATCACTCTCATAATCCTTTGTCATAACAAATAATATCTCATCAGAGCCATTTATTTTATATTGGGGAGTGAGACAGGGAGCTCGTCTGTCCCCTTTGTTATTTAATCTAGCACTAGAACCTTTGGCAGTTGGGATAAGAAGTCATCCTCACATCAAGGTTATTACATCAGAATGTCTTGTTACTGATGATTTACTTGTTACCTTAATGAAATCTGAAGTGGGTATGCCTTATCTTTTTACACTATAAACTGGGCTAAAAGTGAACTTATGTTAATTGGAGAAAATACAATTTTACAGGATTGCCCCATATTTAAAATCTTAAAATCTCAAAAAATCATAAACTTTTGCTCAAATTAAATTCATTGGAAGGTATTAATAAACTAAAACACCATACCATAGAATGCTGGAGGACTTTGCCCCTATCCATGATTGGCAGAGTAAATGCCATTAAAATGTTATCTCTACAAAAATGTTTATACCGATTTTGATCCCAGCTGACTTTTTTAAGAAGCTAGTCAATCATTTTAAAATGTATTTGGGGTTATAAAAAACACTGACTATCAAAAAAAGCCATCTATTTAGCTTCCTGAAAACTGGCCAATCAGAACAGAGTGGGCTCAGCTGTAGGGGGGCCTTAAAGAGACAGGAGCTAAAACTGCCTGTTAGAGACAAAGGCTGAACTGAGGGGCTGCATAAAGCGCCAGTATAAGATAAATAAGGAGTTTTTTGAACTGTGAATCTGCAATGCTGCTCTAATGGAGTCCCCAAATAAAAACAAATATAAATAAAAATATAGGGGTGGAAATGAGCATAATAGGTCCCCTTTAATAAATCCATATGCCTCATCGTCCTCCTTAGTTTTTAAAAAATCCTGCATCTGCTATTAAATCAGTAAGTCACAGTTTTGTTGTAAGCAACTCACTGAAGATTCATACTCAAATTAAACATATCTACAAAGTCCCTAGTGTTTCGATACATACACCATTTTGTCACAACTACACCTTATTCCATCCATTAACACATTTGCTACATGGTGTGTAAAAGGGCTTAAGTGCATAAAGGACTTCTATTTAGACAACAAGTCTGCATCTTTTGGTCAATTAAGCTTAAAGTACAATCTACCTCACTCTAATTTAATATGCAACTTAAGCATTTTATGAAGGAAAACATCCCCCTTTTTGAGTCCATTTGTAAGACACACACTCTTTTGGAATTGCTTTCTCTTTCGCCAGAGAGTAAGAAGCTTATCACTAAATTTGTGAATTTCTTCTCTGGATTCTGTATCTGTCGACTGTATTAAGAAGGCTTGGGAGAGGGAAATCAATGCTGTGTTGCCTGACAAAATATGGAGGACTGCACTTTCCCGTATTCATAGTTGTTCAATAAACAGCAGAAATAGGTTAATTCAGTTCAAAGTGATTCACCGTTTTCATTATTCAAAAGTCATGTTATATAAATTTTACCCCTCTGTGTCTCCAATCTGTGATAAATGTAAATCAAATGATGGTACATTGTTGCATTTATTTTGGAACTGTCCACTAATTCATCCATTCTGGTCAAGAATTTTTTCTTTTTTTTCTGGGGTTTACCATATGACTCTCTCTCCTGACAGGGATTTGACTCTCTTTACATGCTCAGTGGACTCTTTAATTCTACCCTCACACATTCAAACAGCTGTATTGATGGGCATGGTACTAGCACTCAATTTGACTGTATTTGTATTTATATATAGATTGGATTTTTTCTTTTTCTGTTTTTTTTAATACTCCTATTTTTGATGGGCTGTAATCAATAGTCACATATGGATGATGTGTACTGTTATGTGCTTTTGTGTCCCTGATGTGTGGTCAAGATGAACTTCTCTTACCTATATCTTACTTGTATCCCTGTCCCCTGGTGTGTGTGTGTGCATGTGTGTGTGTGTGTGTGTGTGTGTGTGTGTGTGTGTGTGTGTGTGTGTGAGAGAGAGAGAGAGAGAGAGCGAGAGAGCGAGGGTGAGATAGAGAGAGAGAGCGCATGGATGTGTGTGTGTTTAACTTGGGTTTTGGGTATTGATCTTTGTGGGGTTTATATGTTGGTGTGAATAATGTGTCAATAAAAAATAATTCTCAAAAAAAAAAAAAAGAACAGCCATGTGAGAATGTGAAAAACTCCCAAATATATCTGGGCTTACTCTATTTCTTATCAATTATAAATTTGAGCACTCAACATGTTTTATAGCTGTGGACATATATGTTTTATAAAACTGACTCAACTGCAAGGGTGGGACTTATTTTCTTATTATGTTTTGTAAAGTGAAGAGATTATTTGGCTGTCCCTTGTTTAGACAAGACTTTGACATGTACTGTCATTTTACATTTCTATTAAGATTGTGCTTTTTTCCTGTTTCAACAAAGTTGAGGACTGGCAATAAAAGAACAGAGTGATATTACAGCAGGCTATGATGGAAGCCCTCCTGCAGGTTTTTTGCCCTTTTAAAGGTTGTCTGACAGACAGTGCCCTGATGGAGTCTGTAAAGATTTTGAATGGTTTAAAATGGTCTGAAGGTCTCTGAAAAGGTCCACATGTTTTCAAGGAGTCTTGAAAAAACGGCAGTGGGGGTCAGAGAGGGTACTTGCTTATACATGCCTACAGATCGCATTCAGCCACACACCAAACTTTGACACTCAGTGGCTTTCGGCAGTCTGAGTGGTAGTCGATTTGCAGAGGTGGAGGAGGAGGAGGGGTCTTCATCATGTTTCATTTTAGGCTTCCAGTGCCCTCTGGCGGTCCTCAGAGCAGGCAATACCCCACTCCTTATTTATTCCTCAGCTTGTCTCTCCATTAATAGCTTAGTGCCGCTCCAGCTCCCATTGTTATTCCTGCCTGGCTGCATTGCTGCGCAAGGATGTCGCATGTTTATCAGACCAGAAATATTGTGCATCATTGCTTTATGAGAATGAACTTTGAAAGAAAGCCTCTTCTGAATCCAGATGTCCTCTTCTTTTATTTTGTAACTTTCTTTATCTTTATTTTACCCAACTGTTAACTCAACCTTTGTTTAATCCCTCAGAGGATTTGGATAAGTAAGTGTCATTGAGTCTGTGCATAGTTAGGACACTATGTTACCAGAATTCAAAAAGCTCAGTTACCCTGATGATCTGTCACTTTTCCTGGAAGTCAAACACATGAGAATAGCCACACCGCACATCACCAGCATGTTACTGCAAGAATAGGATTGCTTGCTGACTTTGATTTGCATTGTTTTTTCTTCAAATGCAAAAAATATAAGTAAAAAAATGAAGTAAAACATGGTTGGAATGAGCTGTTCCTCTAAGTAAATATTGCATTATTCTATGATGTGTTGACACTTATGGAACAGCTTACCTTTTTTCAGTCCATGCAGTACACATTTATTTCAGTGTAGGACACTTTTGCTTGGTGTGTTCATAGGTGGGCTCTTTATTCAGATTGAGCTATTATTCATCATTTGTGGAATAAAAGTCTTCTTGTAAACATTGCTTCTGAGATTGGTACTGTTATTGATACCCATGTTTTAAGACTGAGAGATCATCAGTACGCAATGTGGTCAGTGAGTGCTCTCTACAGGCCACATAAGGAACTGCAACATGCAGCCTTGAAAGTTTATTATTGTTGGACTGGAGGCTGAGACCCTTCCTTCCTCCAAACCTATAGCAACCATTCTGCCACACTGGTGTCTTCATCTGACACTGTATGTATACAGCACCTCTCCAGCAACTCCAACATGACTTTTAAACTTACTTCTAGGGTCTGCACAAAGCAAGAGTGGGCAAGATTCTTCCACATCTTCCACCTGTTCAACTGATAAAATTACTTTTCATTTTATAATAAGCCATCAGGCTTGCATTTTGTAAGTTACTGTAAAGAACGGGTTAATTAAGGATTCTGCTCTACAGCAATCATTGTTATTACTATTGCTATGTTTTATCTATCTGTTTGTTCTGTTTTGGGGGTTCTTCAGATGACCAGCATCTGCACTGTTGAACCACAACTTCTTCAAGCTTTTTGTTGGTTTCAGTTGTTTAACCCAACTGTTGACTCAAATTTTATGACTCAACATAAACACCACAATAAAAGAGGGAGACATGCCAGAGTTAAATAAAGTTTCTTTGCAAACTTTTGTTTACTTAACTAATTGTAACAAAATGCAAAATTCAACAGTTGAATCTGGCATAGATAATTTTGTGAAAGGGTGCTCCTCGACCTTTTCAGTAGACCCTGATTCCCAGTATTACCAGTGTTTTTCGGATGTTCAGCCATTAATTTCAGTCCAACATTTCAGTTAATCTATTAAATTATTGGTCAAAAAAATAACAGGATACAGGTTTTAGTTGAGTCATTTGTTTCATAAGGTAATGTTCTGTTGAAGGGCTTCAGTGTATTTTGTGTGTGTGTGTGTGTTTGTGATGTTAGGGCAGATCAGTAATAATGAACAGGTCTGTATGTGCTCTAAGCAGTGAATCAGTGAATGACTAGGCACTGTCAGGTCGAGGCAGAAAAGATAAAACTGTTCTGCAGTAAATGACATTCTGTAAAATGCAGTGTTTTCATGTCAGTGTGTGTGTGTGTGTGTGTGTGTGTGTGTGTGTGTGTGTGTGTGTGTGTGTGTGTGTGTGTGTGTGTGTTTGTGTGCCCATAGATAAACTGTGATTTTATCATGTATTCCTTGAAAGCATTGTATTGGTCACCATATTATAACATGTGTAGATGCACAGCACAGGTGTCCACGATAATATTAATGATGACTCCATTCTATTGGTGGGATGGTGAGATGACAAATCAGGTTGGACTAAAGACATGAAGTAATTAAAAAAAAATAAGGCTTCATTGTCTTTTGGTTATTGTTTCATCTAAATTAAAGTGAACAAAATCAAAAGAACAAATATGTAAAAATATTTTTGCTGTATGTTTGAAGCAAATAGTGTTCAGGTATAGTTCTTTATTAAGGTTATGTTATTATTGGAAAATGGTAGAAGGTGAAACATGCTATGAAAAAGAGCACATAAATGTATGAGTTAGAGAAACAGAAACACAAGATAATCATTCCTGATCAGCACTGATATATTGAGAGAAGGATATTTCTACTGTTCTTTGTGTATCCAGCGATGCGTTGATGTTTTAATTAAACTTTCATTCTGAATATAGTGATCTCTCTGTAACTGTGATCAAGTATGCTGTGTATGAGAAACTGTGATTTATAATACATATCAAACATGGTACAAGTAGCTGTGCCTTACATATACATGTATTATAAATTATATTATATTAACATATATTATTAATATATTATATATTATTATATGTCAGTATGCATATAAAATTGTATATATAAAACTTATGTTCCGCTTGATTGACGTCTTCACAGATATATTTAGATGCAACTGAACAACTATTTAAAATCTTTTAACATTGAAATGACATCACTGAGAATAACAAATCACAAAATCATTTTATATGTCTGATGTTGTCTTATATTGAATTCAACACCAAACCAGACACACACATACACACAAAAACAGTAGGCTTTGTAACCATCTTCTTCTAACTGTTGACTATCTGGCTCTTCAGATAAATATTTGGTGTCTGGAAGCGAGCAGGGTGCTGAGAGCTGTTCAGTGTGTTCAGTGGACTGCTGTGGTGCCTGCGTTTCCTGAGATGATGGGTTGATTGACATCCACTCTCTTCTGTGCTTTCTGCCTCCCTGAAGTCCTCTGCAGAACTCCTCCTCTGCCTCTTCGCACTTAACTGCTCCCAGTTCTCTTCCCTGCTCCTGCTTGTGGATGAGATAAGGCAAGAAGTTGAGGGAGTCGGCTCCTCACAGATTTCTTCCTCCTTGAAGTCTTCAGTGGAACTCCTCCTTGGCCTCTTAGCATTAACTTGCTCAGAGTTTACTGCTCCTCTTTGTGGAGGAGCTAAAGACAGAAGTTGGTGGAGTTGGCTCCTCAGCACTTTCTGCCTCCCTGAAGTCTCTGCAGAACTCCTCCTTGGCCTCTTTGTACTTACCTGCTCCCAGTTCTCTTCCCTGCACCTTTTTGTGGAGGAGATGTCTTCAGAACTGTTTCAGTCCATGAAGATTTGCTCACATATTCTCTTCTGAGTTTTTGAGGGTGCTGTCAAAAGGCTGCCAGGACCACAAAAACAGAATCAAGTCATCAGCTGCTGCCCCTTAAGGCCCTGATACTGAACAGGTGCCTGCAGGTCTCTGACAACAGGAGCACCAAAGGGGCCAGGAGGAGACACCTGTTGCCTGCCATGCCAACACAAAGAGGGACTTTGATGCTTAAAAGAATGTGAATGTGGCAGGTGTCCACTTTATGTGACCAACTCAGACTGCTTCAGGATTTTTGCACAAAATGACTGTGTGGACACACTGTGGATTTTGGCCCCCATCACTTACATTGGAAGCACATATGAAGGGGATCTTTTAATAACCAGTATGAACAGGAGGAATGATTACAGCGAGGGAAACCTCTTTCAGTGCTCATTTGGGTACCTGACTGTTGTTTTAAGACACACTTGAAAAATTGTGAACCTGTCCTTTAATTTTAAAGTTATACAACAACTATCACATATATTTTAAAATCACTTAAGACATTACTGCAAACATATTTTTACTTTTAAAAAGCCAATCACACATCCGTTTTTCCTCCATCTTATTTAACCCTAAACGGTGGCTACTTGACATGATACAATTTAAGTTAAACACCCTGAATTAAAATAGTAGAATAGTAGGACAGTGACACTTACTACTGTGTATAAATTGATTTAAAAAAAAAACCTAAGCCTTAACTTGACTACTAGCATGACTGATAGTATAATAAAATCATTAGTAATGATCTAGTTAATTCTTATTTAAAATGTAAATTAGGTTTATCAACTTTGTGTAATGTAAATTTAGCTTACAAATAATCTACAGCAGTAATATTTCAAGGTATAGCTATTGTATTTGCCCAGTTTGTTAGTAATATGCTACACTTCCACAGAAATCTGGAAGGGACAGCCTGCTGCTGAAGATATTTGCGACCAGACTCAGAGTGGACGATGACTTCATCCTCCTTGAAGTGCAAGACACAGATTCCGGATTTTTCCATCAGTCCACTATCACCACACTCCAGCATGTTCTTTAATCCTGCTCCTGTTAGCCCTAATCTTTTCATTTCCTCCATCATTACCTTTCTCTCTGATATACTGTATATTTATTACAGCCAATGATCTCATGTTCCACAGTTTCTGGTAATTGACAACGTTCACAGAGACCAGTTGGATGCTTCCCTATTATATTAAATTTGCTCTACAGATTGCTGTGTCCTATTCTTAATCTAGTTATTATTACCTCCTCTTTTCTGTTTGCTCCTGTTTCTCACACTGCACACTCTATTTTGAATTGAATGTAAATGTCTTCCCCTTATCTCCTGTTCCCAGTGCTGTTGCCACTCTTTATTGATATTTTTCCATACAATGCCCTTCTCCTTTGACTTTGAGAGTTTAATATGTATGTCTGTTTCCTTTTCTAACTGCTTGTTGTGCTAGTTTGTCCACTCCTTCATTACCCAGAATGCCTATGTGCTGGAACCCAAAAGAATGTGACCTCAGTGCCTTGTTTTATTAATCTTGAATGTATTGCAATTATTTTGAATAGTAAGTCGTGACAATTACTTGACACGCCTGACATAAGACTAGACTACATCCAGTTTGCCTGCGTCATATTGTGAAATAGGCCCTTTAGCTTTCCAGCGGTTAGGTTTTGCAGGAGGTCAGCTTGTGTCAAACTGAAGGCAGCTTTTATATCACTATGGCCTGCCATCATTCCCATGACTTTTATGTCTACAGAAGATGTTTCCATAGTTTAGTGATGAGTGTGATCTTCCATTGTCTCTTTAGACACACTGACTCCTGCAGCACCTGTTGGGTAATGATGAACAACATACATGTACTCCACATAGAGCCAAGTGAAATACCAAGTTATCACTGTATTGAACCATGTTTACACTGTTGTATTCAATCGAGTTGTAGAGTGCATGTGTGCAATTATGTTGGTGTTTTGTGAATATAAAATAATTGACATTTTTGCTTTAAGCAAATCTTAAAATCTCGTTTTTCTCAGAATACCAAGATTTTTTCTAATGACTAACTGAATGCAACATTTTCAATCAAGGACATTTTTCAAGGACATAGCACACATCACCTTTATTAATTTATTTTCTTTTATTCATATAATTAAGCACAGCACACATCACACGCACATATACTTGGGCTCAAATCTCAAAGTCAGTTCTTGTTGTCATGTCCCTAGTCCATGGTGTCTGTCATGTGTCCTTGTTACTGTGCTTTGTTTTATTTGTTTTTTCCTACTTTCTTTCTTTTTTTTCTTCCTCTTTCAATATTTGATTCCACTGTGAATGGGGTAAAGTCGTGCTGGGTGCAGTACTCTCTGTACACGCCGGTACAGTAGGGGGCAGTATGTAGCTAAGCTCTCTCTGGGATGCGACCAGATGACAGGACGAAGAAGATTTCATAACATTTATGCAACGAGAGAAGAGAAAGCTATGAGGTAAATAACCGTCTATGGCATACTCACATTCGTTTTTGACAAATTTGGAACACAGCTGTGCGTATATCTTTTTCCAAATATAAACATGACGCTGGATATGAGGACATGAAAACGTCAAACATGTCAGACAGCTTGCTAGATGTTGTAGCTATTAGCCTAGCACCTCAGATGACCTATGACGTCGGGCAAACACTGTATGTCAACATAAACAAAGGCTGGTTAACTATTAAAGTCGCAGTGAAACGGTAGTTAGAACATCCTGAGCTTCTGTACAGGGTCGTATTTCCCAGTGAAACGGAATATTTGGTAAACAGTGAACAGTTACAAAAGGGATTTAACTCAAATTTTCGCATTTGATTGGACCGCTAAAAGTGGGCGGGGCTTGCAGAATAAACTCCATACGGAGCAAGTTTGAGATCTCAGTCCAGAAAGAGATGCCGCTATGTATCTCTTCCCTTTAAAGAAGTATAGTTCACAGCATGACATTTAAGATATAGTCTATCAGTCATGATTTGTGTGGTGCCATCAGCATACTTGTAGCTTTACAAAATACTTACACAGTGAGATTTTTAATAAATAATCATCTGTAATGTGAATATAATGACTAAGTGGGTTAAGGGCAAATAATAGAACAGCTAGAACGGTCTGGTAAGTTCAGAAAATTACATCACTGTACTGTAATGCAGCCTTGAAAACCAGGAAAAGACAAAACTTATGCCATATCACGATATTACATTAATCCAAATCTAAGACGATATCCAGTCTCATATCACGAAATTGGTATAATATCGATATATTGCCCAGCCCTACTTATAGTGATAACTGAGGTGTCACATACACATATTCAATAGCATTTACAAAGCCCTAATCTTTTTCTGTCTTGTTATATTCTAGGTGCAGTGACCCAGTGCAGGTGGTAGAAAACTAAGAGCTGTTTTTTTTGTAACATCATGGAGGCTTTAGTTGACTTCCTAAATGTATTCCACATAGAGGCCAGAGGACTTCCCGTCACACTCAGCCTCTTCCTCGTCTTTCTGGGTCTTCTCTATTGGTGAGTAAATGCTTTGAATCCCTGTTGCATTTGATGTCGCAGCTGCTGTGACAATTAACTCAGTCATATAACTGACCAGGAACATAAATGAAAAATGTCCATGGTATAAAAAGTGAAATAGAAATTATGAGATTGAGGAAAGTCAAAATGCATACAGAATTGGTAAATTATACCAACAGTATAAACTTAAGTCTTCTAGCAAGTTAAATGTTGTGTGTTTGAAACGCTGCCCTTCATGAATCAAAAAGTTGAAAATAAGATTGGAGAGTTTAAAACTAAGACTTGAATATAATATTTGTTTCATGCTCCCCTGTCTGAGATTATTATTACACTTAGAAATTCAACACACCCCAGATATTCATTATATGTGGCAGTGGCTGTGTGTTTATTTTAGCTGTTACATCCAAGAGAGTATTTTGGGATTTTTTTTTTTACTGTATTTTCCTTTAGTCATCACTCATCAACACACCTCTGTGCTCTTTCTTTTAGGTATTCAATCTATCCTTTTTCAGTCCTCTCTCGATGTGGCATCAAACATCCAAAGCCAATGCCGTTCCTCGGCAACATATTTATGTTTCGGCAGGTAAGATGTGATGGATGAAGATTTAACGTTCTCTGATCTCTAAAATCTGCTGGACTTTCTGTCAACCTGAGAACCATAGTAAAAAGCATAAGCCTGTACTGAAATAGCTTTGAATGCAGATTGATTTGTTTAATCCATCCAACCCCTGAAAAAAAAAACCCATCTCAGTCTCAGAGATTATTGTGAAGATGGAAGAGAGACTCTTATCATCATCTTCTTTGAAAGAAAGTGCACCAGCACCTGAATTTGTTTCTATCGGAACAAAAGTCATGAAAAGCATGTTTTACTGAAAATGTTTTTCCTGGTTTCTCAGTTTTTCACATTATTCCTCTGATACAAACCACAAGATGTACACACAAACAAATACACACACAAGTTTTCACAATTTTTCTTTATGTAAGTGCATGTGTTTAAACATGCATGCTTCTCTTAATTAGTTTCATTCCTCTCTCTGGCTTTTAGTTTTGGTGAGAGATTATAGTTTCAGTACTGGTCCTTTCATTGGGCCATCAGTTGACTGCTATGCAGTATATGCGGCTCCCATAGACGCATGTTAAATAGTTGTGATGCTATCATACAATAGTTTACATAAAGACAACAGTCCATCATTTGGTTTTCAACATGGGATTATTTAATTCTTAAAGAGCTTCACTAGTTCTTTCTGTTCTTTTACTCCGTTGTGATGTTGGTCTTTAATGTTGTTTTCAGGGATTTTTCAACCCTATCAATGATCTCATAAAGACACATGGCAGAGTTTGTGGGTAAGTAAAACAAGCAATACATTACATTTTTAAATTTGTTTTTTAAAAATCTTCCACATTGTGAAATAAGATGAATACTTTATACAATTGTATTGTTTGTATTTTAGGTATTATTTGGGCCGGAGACCAGTGGTAGTGGTGGCCGACCCTGACATGCTCAGACAAGTGATGGTCAGAGACTTCAGCAGCTTCCCAAACAGAATGGTGAGGACATTAACTAAAACATATCTAAGAGAGGAGAAACAGCTGCCTCATACATTAGATGTACACTGTGTGCTGATTCCAACATGAAGTTTGTTGATGTAACGATAACAAACGTTTGTGTCCTTACTCTCTTGTCCCTCTATATAGACTGTTCGCTTTGCAACCAAACCCATGACTGACTGTCTGCTCATGTTGAGGAATGAAAGGTGGAAGAGAGTCAGGAGTATCCTTACCCCTTCCTTCAGTGCTGCCAAGATGAAGGAGGTGAGATAGGAATGCTCAGATTGACTGGGCGCTGATCAGAGGCAGAGGATATTTATATGTTCCAATTAGAAGGGCACATAATAAATGGCTACATGATACACCTCACAGACCTATCAGGGGATTATTATTTTTTTGACTGATTATCTGTCCATTCCTAGAAGTCATCTGCAGTTATGACAAATGACACTGTCTTTTGTGTTGTCCTGTAGATGGTTCCACTCATCAATACAGCCACCGGTGCCCTGATGGACAACTTGAACACCTATGCCGAGTCAGGAGAGGCCTTTGACATCCACAAGTAAATGCGAACACACCTACAAATCACACACAATCAACATACACAATTAAGATTACTTAGTCTTGTTCTGTCCTCTCTCAGGTGTTTCGGCTGCTTCACTATGGATGTTATCGCCAGTGTGGCATTTGCAACTCAGGTGGACTCTCAGAACAATCCAGATGACCCTTTTGTCCACCACGCTCAGATGTTCTTCTCCTTTTCTTTCTTCAGGCCCATCATGCTGGTTTTCAGTCAGTCCAATCTATTTGTATTAATATTTATATACTGTATATATAAACTATGATATTTGGGACATGTTTCTATAGGATGCTATGAAGGAAAAAGAAATAAATTAAGAAACCAACCAGAAGCAGAATGGTTTACTGTCCTCTGTTGCATAGATTTAAGAGGAGTATGTCACAGTTATCTGGGGTTCCCAAGTAATTCTTATTTGGATGATAAATTTGAAGAAATTGAGCATAAAATAAAATAGAAACAAGTAAACATAAAACATTTTTATGATTGCACATTGAGTCATTTGCCAGTGTGTAAAACAGACTCTTGTTTTTATGTGCAGTTGCGTTTCCATTCATCATGGCTCCTCTGGCGGGACTCATCCCCAACAAAAGACGAGACCAGATGAATCAGTTCTTCATCAACAGCATTCAGAGGATCATCAAACAGAGAGAGGAGCAGCCTCCTGAACAGGTGAATCTTGATAATCGCAACTTAAAAATGTGTGTTAAATCCTTGATCTTTCATTGAAATAGTTCTATGGAAAACCCACAATTTCCTTCATGGATATACTTTCTGATATATAGTTTTTAAAAAAATTAATTTCTCATGTATGTTTCTGTATGTAGAGACGTCGAGACTTCCTTCAGCTGATGCTGGATGCACGAAGCAGCAGTGATGCAGCAAACCATGCTGATGAGCCCGAACACAGGAACCAGCAGACGCAGCCGTCAGCCTCGAATCAGGATGACGGTCTTCACTCACAGGAGACACCCACCAGGCGTCCACAGAAAAAGATAATGACGGAAGATGAGATTGTGGGTCAGGCTTTTGTCTTCCTCTTAGCGGGCTACGAAACCAGCAGCAACACGCTAGCTTTCACCTGCTACCTGCTGGCCATTAACCCTGAATGTCAGCGCAAAGTACAGGAGGAGGTGGACGATTTCTTCACCAGACATGTGAGTGTGTTGCCTTGTGGTTTGTTATGATCTCCTTATGGCATGGGTGGAGAGTTGTTGGTTTATCTCACTTGAACTTTCTTAAGTTTCTTTAAAACTCTTCATACATTACTCTGAATTTATCATGTATTCTCTTTTTTCCTTGTAGGAGTCACCAAATTACACAAATGTCCAGGAGCTGAAGTATCTGGACATGGTCGTCAGTGAAGCATTGCGCCTTTACCCTCCTGGATTCAGGTAGGAACATTAAATGAGAATAAAAGATGCATTTTTACTAGCAGTGTCATAAGGTGCAGTTCACTTTTTGTTATGATTATTCTGGCCAAGACCTTTCAGGCATTGCATGGAGTAAAGAAGGAAATATTAGTTGAGGTGTATATGACATGCATGATCACTCTTTTTCATGGCATTTTGTCCCAAAAAGGTTTGCACGAGACATCGACAATGACTGTGTGGTGAACGGCCAGTTCCTCCCTAAAGGAGCGACGCTGGAGATCCCAGCAGGCTTCCTCCACCATGACCCAGAGTACTGGCCAGAGCCTGAGAAGTTCATCCCAGAGAGGTAGACGGTTGTTTTTACAGTAGATAAGTAAATAGTACTATAGTATCTTCAGCTTGTGTATCAGTGTCATCTTAATCTTGTAGATGGCTCACTGACTTTGTCTGTTACCACCTGCAGTTAACTGAACAATCAATCTGTTGATATGTCAAATTACTTCAGCTGGACATTACTGAAACCAGCTCAGAACAGCACTTTGGGGGACATGGATCCTCACAAAAAATCACTATGATTGAATATTTGTGGATTAACATCATACCATGCCAGTGAATAGCCAATACATAATGACTGTCACTGGTGATATCTAATTGTAACTGTTTTTGACACATTGGCGGGCAAAATAACTTTACCTTTGTCTTCTACAGTGCCATGAAAAAAAAGTGGTGTTGCATCTAGTTTTTTTTTTTTTTAATGTTTTGTGTAAACAGTGATGTTGAATGAACCTCATGCAACTTGCAGTTCACCAGTGCAAACACATTTCTTCTCTTGTTTCACCATGTAACACCAGTACATAAACTGTATCCCTGCAGTCCAGTGAACTTGAAACTGAAATATGTCCAACACTGCTATAACAACAGCAGTAAAATCCCTGTATTGCACTAAAGCTAAATGAAATACAGTATTTTGACAATGACCTGCAGCTTTTAATTCATCCAAAAATATAACTTGTGGTTGATTTCCAGATTCACACCAGAAGCCAAGGCCAGTAGACATCCATTTGTATACCTGCCGTTTGGGGCTGGCCCCCGCAACTGTGTGGGAATGAGGCTTGCCCAACTAGAAATCAGAATGGCTCTAGTTCGTCTGTTCCAGAGATTCAGCATTGTGGCCTGCTCTGAGACGAAGGTGGGTTGGAACGACTGAATACAAACAGCATCTGTATTATCTGCTACAGATCATTTTGAGTCACAGAAAGGATTCATACACTTATGAGATAAACACCCAAACACTGCACTTGTGGGTGTCACTAGACATGTTGTCTAGTGACACCCATGTTGCTGTGATTTGCAAAATTTAGCTAATGGAACTAATAATGTAAAAATAGTAATGTAATAATATAAAAATTCAATATGCGTCTGTCAGCTGTTTCCATATCCTACATTAAAAACACAAATATTTATGGAAGATGTTGCTTTCACATGTGGTACTCTTTTCTTTCAGGTTCCTCTTGAGTTGAAGTCATCAAGCACTCTAGGACCTAAAAATGGCATATTTGTGAAAATCACAAGAAGAGACAGTGAAGAAAGTCAAGTGAATTCTCCACCAGACGATTAGACAATGAGTGTTTGTCTTCTAGATGTCAGAGGGAAGAATGAAGAGCTACAAACCATCCTGCAGGTCTATATTGTTATAGTGGCACTTGGTGTCATTGTCTCTGGCTCACTATCTATTATTTTACAGTAAGTTACAATACACAGTATACCTCCATCTATTGCCTTTTTTTTGATTGAGAGTGAGCTGGAAAGTGAACTGAAGATGAGCAACAGCGCTGCTATGCTGTCATGATGACATTTGCACAGAACTGTGGTTGGTCTAAGTGCTCTTCACTCAGGCAGTTTAGGTCCACTTGAGCCTTCGACTGACTTCTCCGATTGTTAGCGTGATAAAACAACAAGGGAGAGCGAGGGAGAACACAGAGAGCAAGGAACAAAGGAATAGGATTGCACTTTGCTTAAAAAGAGCAAATCACAGACTCTTACCACACGATTTAGCAGTATTGATCATTTTTAGCTGCTGCCTTTCATAAAGTCTTTTTCAGGAAAGGAATTTTCTCATTTACCATGAATCGGTACAATATTTTTTTTATTTCACAATGAGCAGGTAACTATTTTTCTGTTTTGCACTGTAGCATTAGGTTTTATAATTGATTTGTGCATTTAAAGGTTTGACCTTATCATCTTCTCAAGTTTCTGTGGTTATTATAATGCAGTAATGATGAAAAGGAAAAGAAAGTGAAATTGAAACTTGTGCAGTGTGTTATGTAAAATCTAATAATAATGACGAAGCGAGCCTGTAGAACTAGTTGAGCCAGATCAGTCGATGCTGAACCTGAAAGTTTGCACATTCCCTCAACAAAAGAACAGTCTGTTGTGTAACTAAGCTGCTCACTCTTTGCTCCTGCTTCCAATAGACTGACAGAAAACCAGCATCCCTGTATCCACACATGGGCTTTGTATACTTCTGTGATTCCCTACAGGGTTACTACTGATATCTCCCTGCAGTTTGGTTTGTTCAAGAAATGATACATGCAAGGAGAAGTTCAAACTGCTGTTTCCTGATACGTGATCCAGTGTTTATTAAATGTCTCAGAATAGGAAACTGGACCTAACTGGATATTACAGTGGATATTAGGTCCAACTTTAAGGTGTTGAGCCACAAGCATTTGATCACTTTATCTCTTAATAATGTCATCCATGATTCTTTAATGAGACCATTTATACCTTTTATTGAAATTGGACGAAGGGCATTACATAATTATTCATCATGTATGTGACTTCCATCCTAGTTTGAATTTTAGCTAATGACTGAGTGATCCAAGATCAATTTCATAAGATGAATTTTAATCTTGAATGTATACAATAATATGTATATTACAGCAACTGTGATCAAAGGTGATTAAAGGCCTGTTAAAAAGGTCTTCATTTAAAATGGGTCAAATACCTCTTGTTTGTGAATAAATATTATAATGTGATGAGATTTCTGTTGGATACACAATGAAAATAATGACATTAAATGAATACATAAACTACTTTCATGGTAGCTTGTGATCTGTTTATTTCAGAGCAATCAGTGAATTTCAATTCATATTTAAACACCAGATCATTTGTCGCCCTCAGTATCCTTCATTTAGACTTGTGTTCAGACATTGTCATGACGAAATAGACACCATCATCAAAATAGACATGCTCAAAGGAAAAGCTCTCTAGTAACTGTATACGATCTGCAATGCAAAAGTATTTTCTGTCACCTAATAAATTCATCAGAACACACCAATAAACTTGCAGAAAAATCCCATAAGCAGTCAATTGTATTATAAGTATATATGGATATCCAGAGTTCTAATCTTGCCACATTTTTGTGTTGATGTTATTTCACATAGAAAACTACACAAACCCTTAAAGCCACTAACAGCTACAGTATAGTAAAATTCCCCTGACCATTGACGTCCTCAACAAAAACAGCACCACTGTTGTCACAACTCAGGAGTAGTCAATGATGTACTCTGGATAAATCTGTTGTTTTTCAAAGACGACGAAGATGCTGGGGTCGCTCTGCCTGTCAACGCAGCTATCATAGAGGGTTCTGCTGTTTCCTTTTGATGGGGGCCGAACGTAGCTGCTGCTTCCCTTGGTGTACTCCCCCACCAGGACCAGAGCAACAAACATGATATAGTTCAGACTTCTTTTGGCCCTGGCGTATCTGTCTGAGTAGGACGCATCTCTTGCAAAGTAGCTCCCTAAAAAAAATTAAAAAAGTATACTTGTAGTATGCTGCTTCATGATTAGACATTCAGTTCTGAAAGCCTGATAAACCTGGAACTTCTTACAAAATAATGTGTTCTGAACATATTTTTAATGTGCACTAAATTTATGATCAAAATCGTCTCTAAACAATGTCACAGCTGCTGAGATGGGAAACAAAACTGTAATCAAGTCACAAGTGGACAAAGTAAAAGTGCGTTCTGGACAGCCTCCAATATCATATATGCGATATCATATTTATGATATTACTGAAATACTGAGGCTTTTTTTCTGTACCTTTGCCGTACGCCGTGCCATGCACACCACACATCCTCCAGTCAAAGTTTTGCTCACAGATGGCCTGAATCAGGGACTCATCTGTCCCATGGAACAAGTACTTCTCATCCACAGGTTTCCCTCCACTCCTCTCCTTCATCTGCTCTCTCTGCCTGAAAATGAAATATTTAAAAAATTAATGTGATTATGTGTTTTAGGGCTGCACAAATTATTATTATTAATAAGCCTTGTCTGTGATTTACCACTGAAAGACTTTCCACAGAGATGGGTTCTGGATTCTTTGGATGCTGTTGATTTTAGTCTGGGGCATGGTGCGCCTGAATAACATCTCAATCATTTTATACTCCTTTGCAGATGTCGAAAGAGGTATGAGCTGAAAGAAAAGAGCTCAGTGTACATAAACAGGTCATCAATCAAGGGTATAAATATGTGTTCAGTGTTCTTGAGGGGAGGGGGGCTGTAGTGTATAATACAAGCTATGAAGATACCTTGTATCCAAAATCAGGTAAGGCACTCTTGTCCCAGTAGGATGGGACATTTTCAGCTGTGGAGGGGCTGGAGCTAGGTGATAACGCACTACCGAGGAGAAAAACATACAGTAAGCATTGTCTGACTGGAGAAGTCACTTGAGACACGTAAAAGGATAATACAAAAATACCTCTTCAGCTGCACTTCCACATCTTGAACAGACACAAAGCGAGGCCTCCTTCTGACCTCTCGTTTGGTTCTGTATTTTATGTTCTGCTGATACATCTGCTGGGCTCCCGGTGCACCTTTGAAGTTGAGAGTATACTGCTGTTTGCCAGCACTAAAAGGAATCTCTGTGTCTCTATCCGCCAGGTATACATTCTCCAGAGTTTGAGAAGTGACAGAGACTGGTGTGTCAGTGTCACCCTAAACAGAAAAAAAACAAAACAAAACAGAGAAGAATTGAACAAAGTTTCGAAGTATAACTTGATAGAAAAAAAAATTAATTACTACGGAACAGACTAACAAAACCAAATCTTATTCCCTCAGACAGGTACGATACTATGAAGGATCACAGGCTCTTAAAAAATAAGTTGTCTGAACAAATGAGACTTGTTGCTGCTTTCATCGTCCTCTGACTGACCTGTCCAAACTCCTGCCACTTCCCGTTTTCATCCTTCCAGTACCAAAGCCATGTTGTTGTGAGAATGAAGTGAGGGGGTTTGGAGACAGATGAGGTGGTGGACAGGCGACGAACCGGAGACCCTTGGTATGTCATTGTCATGAAGTCCACTGACTGCGCAGCAGGGGGTGCAGTGCTGAAAGCAAACAGTGAGAGTGAACCAACAATTCCCCCCCCCAACACTTTAACTATGTGAATACCAGACTTTAAATTGAATTGTTGCTCTAGAATAGAAATAACCCGGGAAGACTGTTACTATGTGAAACATAGACTTAAAACCCATCATTTCAGACTGGCTTTTATGTAGTGCCTTATAATTTTATGGTTTTATGATTCTTAATGTTTTTATTGCTCAATTAATTTTACATTTCATAATTTTATTTTAATCTAATCATTTTGTATAGTGTAGTGTTATATAATTTCATTGTTTTGTGTTTTTTATTGCTTGAATTTTTCAATTTTACGTTAACTGTTCTCTCATCATTTACTTATCTTTTATTGTTGGCTTATTCAATTAATTTTTTACAGTGGGTTTTTTTCCTTGTTTTCCCCTTCATTATCTTTTATTATTTATTTTATTTATATTTTACAAGTCACCGTGTTTAAATTCTTGGTATTTTACTTGTATCTTGGTGTGCATTAGTCTCCCATCTTGTGTTCACTTGTAAAGCACTTTGAATTGCATTCGACTTGTATCAAAGCCGCTATATAAATAAAGTTTAATTGACTGACTCATTCATAATGATCACCTTTGTAAAGAAAGAAATCGAAAAATCCCCAATGTGGCCGATGCTTGATCGGTGCAGCTTGTGTCTTGTCCTGGGTCACAGTAGGCCTTCTCAATGTCCTCCATATTGGGCAAGTCCTTCCAGGTCACATGATCACTCTCTAAAACCTGCCATCTGTAAGGTAGGTGCCAATGGACACGGACACACTTATCTGCAAAAAAAACCATAACAAAGATAAAAAGGCAGTACAATTTTCTCTCCACACACAGATCTACACACATGTATTGAGAGGTTTCTGTGGATATGACTCATCTGTTCTGGTAGCAGCAATGTTACCTTTGAAGCTGCAGTGTCTGCGAATGAAGAAGAGGCATATTTCATTCCTGTCAGCATCACTTATTGTTTTAGTTGCCCCTGCAGAACTAGTGGGGGATGTGGGGGTAGTGGGGGTAGTGGGGGATGTGGGGGATCCAGGGTTGCTGTGGGAGGGCTTCTTGGAAGGCTGCGGCACCTTCACTGGCAGCACTGGAGGAGATACTAATCACACACATAAATACTTGTATAGACTATCACTATCATAAGATGACAAAAAGTTCTCAAATTATTCATAAATGTAATTCTTTACCAGTAACAGCAGAGGGTTGTCTCTCATGTTGACCTAAGATGATGAATTTATTTCTGTAGATTCCAGGAAGGTTTGAAATAGTCTCCTGACTGAACCCTCGGAAAATCTTCATTCCTTGTGCTTCAATGTTATGGTTCCTCTTACATGTCGAGCCAAACTTACAGTCACCTTGGAAATGGTGCAGGCAGACGTGAAGCTTGGTGCATGTGGTGGTGAACTTGCAGGAGCCGTGCACACCATTGCCCTTGTTGTAATGTGGGCATATCTAGGTATTGGGGGGGAGGGGGTTTGACCAGAGTGTTACAACAAAAATATATGATTCAGAGATTTACATAATTTTCTACACAATAGCAAGAGATTCTCAAGTCCCACCTCTGTTTCCCACTGTTGCCAGTATGACCTACCTCAGGCAGCAGATAAGGATCATTCTGCAGTAACAGCTGGAACAGCTGTTTCTCTGTCAGGTCGCGAAAACCCCATCTCTTCAAAAGTTCAGCATTGTACGGTGACGCCAGACTATGGGGATTTTTACACTTGTGTCTGAAAATGACAAAAATTCCATCCCAGGAGTTTTAGTTTTAATGAATTTTAAATTTCAATTAAAATGTGGTTTATGTAGTTCCTGTACACAGTGTATACGGACCTCTAGAGATTTAAAAATACATTGACAGTACTGTTTTAATACTACTGTTGATACTGGTTGCTGATGGCCAGGATATGAAACCTACACTGGCATAAATACACACATTTGTAATCATGTTTATGGTTTTCATATGTTAATGATAATAGTTTTGGGTTGCTGTTATTGTTGGTTGGTTTGGACAAAACTAGTAAAAATATGATATTCCTATATTCTGCAGTCTATGTAGTGGCCTTATTCCTTGACATGTAAATTACTGGCCATAACAGCTATAATCAACAACACTTACAAAGAGGAAATAATAAATGTGATAAAGGTGAATTGATAAGATGTGAACACTGCCATCTTCTGTTTGAATAAAGAACTGGCAATTTGCATTTTTGATAACAGCATACAGTCACATGATCTGCTGTTCAACCAAACTTAAGTTTTACAGTGTGTGGAGTGCATAGTTACAATAATAATAATCTTAATTAAACTTTGTTTTGTTATTTCCTTCATATAGACTTTCAACAGCAAAATGGTTAATTTTTCTTCAAATATAAAGGCCATCTTTTTCATGTATGAATGAGCAGCTTTCTTTTGGTATATTGTGTGTTAGACTGAGCTGAATAAGGTTTTGGCCATAAGGTCAAATGTCATAGTGACATTCTCAATTGACAGACATTTTGACCTGTCATAAGCAGGAAAAGCACAGGTGGAGCTAATAACATTACATTCAATGTACCAGTGAGTCATTCCAGTGAACTGGTATGCACAGTAGCAGGACCTTGAAACTGGCTAATCTAAATTGAATTAATGTTAATGATTACACCTGCATTTGTCCTGCTGTGACATCAAACTGTCTGCTGAGAAAAAGGCTTATTTCTTTATAAATGCTTCATACTCTGCATCTACCTGAAAGATTCTGTGCTCTCACACGGGTGTTTTGCATTGTTTTTTATTTGAGTTCCTCCTAACTTCAACTGAAGTTGAAGTTAGGAGGAACTGTGCTGGAAATTACATAACTTGTTACTTAGTGTACCAATTATATGATGAAGTTGTGAGTTGTCCTGTGCAACAACACTTACAGGGAACTTTATTTAACCTTTATTTAACCAGAAGAGTCCCATTGAGATTAAAAATCTCTTTTCAAGGGATACCTGGCCAAGACAGGCAGCAGCATAAATAAAAAAAACAAAGTTACAGACAGAAAACACAAAAGGAGACAAAATTAACTCTTTTAAAAACATTTTAAAAGAGAAATTTCTCGGAAGTCAGTTTTGTAACCAGGTAAATTAAAAACATTTACATCTTAAGGAATCTGCCTCTAATTCTTTAATTCTGACTAACATGTGAATCAAACAGTCAGCACATACCAAGTCATGAGCAAAGGTCTAATCAGGCAACACAAGTAAACAGCTATGAGGGTGGACCACGGAAAGGGTGTAGTCTCAATAGATTTAACTTTTTTCCAAATATGATAATCACAGGCGATGTAATACAGTAGATTTGACATAAGTTTTTTTCAAAAGTTAGAGAGTTATAAACCGACCGTTGCACTACTTTTGATTGCGAAACTGAGCTCGATATCTTTCGAAACTCTGGTCAAACCACAGCCACCTCTAAATTTAGAATGCGCGCATATTCTCACCTTTACGATAAATGCACTGCACTAAGCGAGCTGGGAATTAAACTTTACTCTGGCAGGTGTCTCACTTTCCAAAGACAAGGCTATGACGTATTTATTCTACCCGAGCACACCAAATACAATACAATTTATCAAACTACGTCAGACTAGGCGCAAGAATACACATGTGACTACGTCCAGTTTTCAAAATTAGGTGTTAACACAGGGTATATCATTGATGGTAAAAAAAAAAAATTATGGATAAACCCTCCGTGCCGTAACCCATAGATTTCCTGAAGAGTGGTTTTGAAGCTCAGAGTGGTGGGTCCAAGCCCCCAGGAACAGCGTCGGGCTTTGAGAGAAGGGCCTACACGACACGCCCACTTTACTAGATCACACGCCCCCCTGATGTTACCATAACAGCATGTCACATGACACACCACCCCGACCCCTAACCATCCCCGTCTTCATGCCTAAATACAACCAAGTGGGCGCAAAAAAAATCGACTTCCGGGTATGAAAGTACCTGGATCTTCCGCATTGTGCGGCCCATAGAGCGAGCGCACTAGTGACTTTCGCTGGCCGAGTCGGCTACTTTAGCCCACCGGCTAACTTGAATGGGGATAAAACAATTCAATCATGCGGCTCTTCTAGGCTTTTGAAATGTGATCGGACCGAATGGATTTAATTCTGACAGTGAGACAAGTCATTTCGCGGGGGATGTGACTCTCAAAAAAATGTATCCATCTGATTTACAGACGTCTCTTTCACAATGTAAGTCTATGGGAAATTGTCTTTTTGGGCTAGTGTGCATCACATGACCTTGTAATTACACGGTTTGGCCGCTGTGTCAAATTTGCTTTAAAGCCTGGCGCCCTTCCTGTATCCAGTTGTCTTTATACATCCATGGCCAAACCATGGAATTTAAACTTCCGGGTACGAAAGGGGCCCAAAAAGCATTTTTCCCACACGCAATCATGGGAAAAGGAGCAGCTGTAAAATGGTGGATACATTTTTTTGAGCATCACAACCAATCCCCCAGGAACAGCGCCGGGCTGTGAGGCCAATTTGACATAGCGGCCAAACCGTGTAATTACAACGTCACTTGATGCTATTGGGCCCAAAAAGACTTTTTTCCATGGACTTACATTGTGAAAGAGACGTCCGTAAATCAGCGAATAAACTTTTTTGAGCATCACAACCCCCGCGAAATGACTTGTCTCACTATCAGAATTTGATTCATTCGGTCCAATCACATTTCGAAAGCCTAAAAGAGCCGCATGATTGAATTGTTTTATCCCCATTCTAGTTAGCCAGAGGGCTAAACTGGAAGTAGCCAGCTCGGCCGGCGAAAGCCACTAGTGCGCTTGCTCTATGGGCCCAATGATCTCGGAAGATCCGGGTAATTTTATACACGGAAGTTGAACTTTTTTGGCTTCATGCGCCACTGAGCAACTTTCATAGGAATGAACGGGGCCCCGCCTCTGACACTGTATCCAGTTCTCTTTATACATCCATGATCACAACCCTCATGAAATGTCTCCTTTCACTATCATAATTTGATCCATTTGGTCCAATCACATTTTGAAAGCCGCACGATTGAATTGTTTTATCCCCATGTGTCTGTCTTGGCCGGTGAAAGTGGGCGCACGGGGCCCATAGAACGTATGTTTTCATGTGGGTAATTTCTTCACAGTGGGAAGTGGCTTTTTTGGCTTCATGCGCCACTGAGCAACTTTCATAGGAATGAACAGGGCTCTGCCTCTGACGCTATGTTCAGTTCTCTTTATGATCCATGGGTGGCTCTGGCCATTGTCATTTTGATTGTGCCTGACTCCACCTAACTCCTGGCTAATCTAAAAATAGGCAATGAGGTGGAGCATGGGTGAGCTGAGGCTAGCCACCTGTGACGGCACCCACTTGTCACTCAAAGCGGCCACGCCCTTAATTTTGCATAACTTTAAGCCTTAATAGAATTTAAATAAGTGAGTTGGTAGTTATATGAAAATAAGCAGTACAATGAAGACACTGTAATGCCACTCAATTCTGAAGATTAGTTCCTGGCGGAGAGTATTTAACCCTTCACTAGACCCATAAGATTTACTACGTGTCCAAATAAGGTTCTTCTTTACTCATCTGTACATATGTGAGGATTCTATTGGGTACTGGATCAACAAGAAACTATGCTTATTTACACACACATTGTCTGCATTCAGGTCACATTATACATTCTAAGAGGAGACAGTCTGACTGTCTGAAACAGAGTACAGCATATTCTCTATGACCTTGGTTCCCCTAGGATACAGCCAGCCTTATCAGGACAGCTGCCTTACCCAGTCATCTATAACAGACAGAGAGATGAACTGCTCTGAAAGAGACAGACCATGACCTACTGCTCCCAGGTTTGCAGATGACCCGAAAATGCCCCGGGAAACACTGTGTCATATTACCTTTAAGCCTAAAGATGGCAAATTACTTTACAGAAATTAGATTAATTGGATTATATTCATAGGAAGCATAAAGCATGTTAACTGTGTCCCTTATGAATGAAAACATCCCATTAAATTGCAAGTTCACTTCCATGACCGGTCCATGCATAAGATCCACCCTCAGCTTCACCCAAACACCTGAATGTTTCATGTGTTCATTCCACTGGTACACCTTTCAGCCTCACCCACTCCTAGAACTGGTCTGCTTGTTTAGAATCTGTAGCTGTCCCACCCAATCCCTGTCAGCCACACCCACATTAAAACCCATCTTGTTGTTATAGGGACTTTTCCATTTCTTTGGATTGCAGAGTGACAGAAAGTGAAAATGCTTGAGTGGTCACAGTTGTCCTGAACTCGAATATATCAGTCATTGTCAGGATTTTTTTTTCTTGCAACCCAAAAATGAAAAAATAAAGTAATGTCCCTCACGATTTGTGGACAGAGTTGCATACTACAACACCTAGTCTTCGGAAAGTGAGACGTGACAGAGTAAATGTCTGACTCTTCATGTCAGCTCGCTCTGACCCGTTCCAATGCATTTGCCGTAAAGGTGAGAATACGCGTGCAACCCCAATTTAGGAGCAGCCGGTTTCACCACGGAGTTGTGAGTGACGGCTAGCTTGACCGCAGTGAATGACGGCCGAGGTTTTCATTGTATTATACTGGAACTGCTTTAATCTCAGCATATTTTAGTGAAAGATGCTCTAGTATTAATATGAAGTAAAGAAAAATTACAAAACCTTCAAATATCGGCCTACAGCAGTCTGTACTTACCCGAAAGTGCAGTCTCCGCAAACAAAATACCTGCACAAATGCAAACTATCGCACTGTGCACACTCTCCGGGTTTTTTCTGACAGATCCGCAGGGTGGTTTTCGCCACAACCAGACTGTCCGGGCTGATTATTTGACCAGAACCAGAGACACTCCGTCTGGCCTCTCGAAGAGCTATTTTACCATCGTCGAAGAGGACTTTCCTCAAAACTGGTTCCGCGACAGTGAAACTCTGCCTGATCTTCTCATCCAGGCTCTTGAAGTCCAGACATCCCTGGTTGTCGCACAGGGTCTTGATAATAAAATTAGAGATGATCGTGGTCATCCTGACATGAGTTTCGCCAGCTCATCAGACTGTGTTTACAACAGGGCTGCCTTAGTTTCCCACAGCTCCAGCGAAGACTGTTACAAAGAAATGAAACTGAAACTTAAAAAAACAGGCCCTGCCCCTAAAGTCGTCTATCATCTAATATTAGAATAAACACAAACATTAACATTGAGCTATGCGCATGCATTAATGAATCTGACCTTTCTGTGGACGTCATTGCCTTCATAGAAATATGTTAAATTTACATCTAAAAACTGCAAATATAGTTATTCTTCTTCTTTTTCTTATTGTTGTTGTTGTTGTTGTTGTTGTTGTTAACGTTTTAATCACGCTTTTTAAAAATCTGTCTATAGGCCTATTCGTTGAAAAGTTAATTGCAGGGTTTTACACGAGCACGTGAAGGCAACACACTAGCCCTAGCAACCACTGCAGGGGCTCAGTGTACCTTAGCAACCATGGAGGACGAGATGTTGATGGAAGAAAAAAGCAAGGTCACGCAAGAACAGAAAGAAGTCCTCCACGGCCGAGTCGAAGAACTTAAGTAATGAAAACTTTATATTCAGAATATAAACGTATGGCTGAAGACCATGGATATGTTAAGAAGAGATGTATTAAAGACGTTCAGCCTAATGCTACATGGTGAATGTTAAGGCTAGCTTAGCTTCTTTAACGCTGGCTCTGTTGTTGAGCCGTGACAGCGGTAAACGTCAATATTATATTAAAACCTATTTAATATCTGTGGGAAGAACCATTAGCTAAATGCAGAGGGTCAGAAAGTTTCTCTCATACTAGTGTTATTCTTACCTAGCAGCACCTTGCTCATACTTCAAATTATTCTAGCATTTACATTGACTATGAAAGAAGTATTTTCGTTTAAAATGTTGAGCTGTTACTCTAGTTTCCTATAGAAATGAATAGAGGTGATGAATAAAATACAGTTATTAGCTAGATGGTCAAGTTGTAAACAATGTGAAGCCGTCTTGTAAAGTTTTTGGTTTATCTTTTCAGCTTAATCAACCAAACTTTTAAAGTTTGAAGCCTTTTTTTTTTTTTTAGCTGACTTTGAAGTTGTTGTCCCCTCCCACCAGGTATTCCATTGCAGCCCTCCTGGCAGAGAATGACATGTTTGAACGTTTCATCAGCCGCCTGGATCCAAAAGACCTGGTGCCCCAGCCTCCAGGAGAGGGCCCGGGGCCAGCAGGAGCCTCCCAGCTGGAGGGTGGGGTAAGACTATATACAGTCACTATCTATTGTGATTGGGGGTTTGCTCTCTCTGTCTACACACAAAGAAATATATAGACAGAAAGCTACTTTCCCCATCATAAATGACAAATGAAAGTATTGTTGTTAGTTATTTAAAACCCTTTTGATGAGCTGCTTATATTCTTTTCATGCCAGTAAATTTTGATATTGACACTGAAATGATTTTAATTGTGTTCCAAGGAAAGATGACCTGTCTGCACTGTACTCCTGATAGCCCCACGTCATTTTGTGTGTGTGTGTGCTTATTCTTGTGCCTTGTCAGGGTCGTGGACGGAGGCGGAGGTCCCGGTCCAACATGTCAGATCGCCTCCTGCAGCTGACTCTGGAACAAAAGCTTTATATGGCACAGAAAGAAGTAACAGAGACACAACAAGACCAGGAGAAACTCAAACAGAGATACGAGAGAATTCAGGACAACTACAAGGTTACTGCATGCTCTTGCCCAAAAAAAACAAAGACGAAAACACATAGTTATATTTCTCCTCAGTGATTTCTTTTGTCATTCCAGGCCTCCCTAAAAGAGGCAGAATTACGTCTAGAGGAGATCCAGAAGGCCAAGAAGGCGTTTGAACACAGACTGCTCAAACCTAAGAATGAGAGCAAATTGGAGATGAAGGAGCCCAACAAGGTGCTCCAGTGCATTGTGGACAAGTTAAAGGTAAAAATCAGGTTCAGTATAATGACATCAACCTGTTCAAAAGAGGAATATGAATAGATGCTAAAACATAAATCGACTACTCATTTTAACTGAAAATTTTCTCTCTTTTTTTTCCTATTTTATCTTATTTCCACTGTAATTTTCTTTCATTTTTCATCTTCTTCCCTTTGTCCACATTCTCTTTTTGGTATTCACACATACAAACTCAAACAGGTCACCCAGTTGGAGAAGTTTAATCTGAAGAACCAAGCACTGAAGGTCCAAGAAAAGAAGCTCCAGCAGCAGCTTCAGCAGAAAAAAGAGACGGGAAAAGCTGAATATGAGGTAGAGAATAAAAGCGTGAAGGTATAGCTGAAAAAAAGAGATGCTTATATCAGTTATGTCTCAATAGATTGTTGGTTGATTGTGTAGTTTTTTTTGTTAGACCGTTACAAAAAAGCTGTGCTGTTCTGCTTTTGTAAAACAGGGTTAGTTAAGTAGTTACATGCTTGGGAATTTACCTTTTAACTGTTGTTTATCACTTCCAATCATTCACTTGTTAGTAAATGTAACAGTGTGTACTGTGTGTCGTATCTAGGACATTTTCCAGGCATACAATGAGCAGAGAATTGAGAAAAACCTGGATGAACTTCAAGTTAACAATCTGAAAGTACAACGTGTCCTCAGTTCACACAAGGTAACTCATTCTAAATTTGCATATGAGAGAAAGACACATTTCTCAGTGTGGTTTAGTGTAGATGTACGAAACCTATCCCACCTTTTGCAGTATAGTTGATCTTACCTCCAGCTTGTCAAGTCTGTGTCTATATGTTTGTTTGTGTGTATGTTTGTATGAACAGGAGATGCTGCAGAGTGTGACATGGGAGTCTACGGAGCTGAGCAATGACATCACCAAAAGGAAGCAGATGCTGGCAAAAATTGAGGAGGAGATACAGCATGCTGAGGAGGTTTGTTATGAGTCCAAAAATGTTCTGGACATTAAAATTATTCAGGACAGACTCAAATACATGAATGAATCAGTTAATATCCTCTATTGTCTGCTCTTTAAACTAAACTAAACTTGGACCTCTGTTTTGGTAGAGACATGCATGTAACCATTATTGGTATGTATCCCCCCCAACGTTGATGCTTTGGAGGACATTGCAAAGCTCTGGTCACTGTATGCCTCCTCTGAGTTAATAATAATGGGGGATCTTAACCTGGACCAGCTCTCTGACAGCTCTTAACAGATTAAAAGAACAATGCATTGATCTTAATCTTTTTCAGCTCATAGACAAACCCATCAGCTCAAATTTCAAAAATCCTCTTAACTCTACATTAACTGACATCATGCTTACTAACAGTCCGCACAAATACCCTGCCTCTGGAGTTTTAGCCCTTAATGTTGGTGATCACTGACCCGCTTGCCTGTGTCAGAGACACCAAAATCCCTAAATCTCAATCTCAAATTATCACCACAAGAAATTACAAGCATTTTGATCCGCAGGATTTTTTAAATGATTTGTTCATCTCTGACATTGATAATACTTTCTCTATTACTGATCCTGCCATGGCACTGGAGAACTTTTCACAATCTTTCAATGTTATTGCTGACAGATATGCCCCTTATAAAAACATGGAATTAAAAACAGACACAGTCCTTGGTTCTCCCCATAACTCTCCAATGCCATCCACAACAAAAACAAAGCCTGGTCCAAGGCTAGATCCAGTGGACTGGTTAACCTTTAAGCAACAAAGAAACATCTGCACCAGTATGATTAGGAAGGCTAAATCAAATTATTATCAGTCAGCTCTCTCTGCCTGTTATAGTTCCACTAAATTTTGGAACACTGTAGCGTCTTTTAAGAATTAATCTCGGTTATATCTCTCACCTCAAATCACATAGATCATCCATAGTTGAAGCTTAAAATCACCATTTCCTCTCCTCTCATCTTTTATTTAATAATAAAAGTCTAAGATTCAACTGTAGACAATTACCTTATCAAATACCTCAGCTTCTTCTGACTGCAAGTTCTTTTAGTTTGGCAAGCAGTGCAGATGTTCACAAAGCTCTGCTTAGGTTTAAAGTGTGCAAAAACACTGGTGCAAATAATCTTGATCTTCTCCATCTAAGTGCCGCCTTAATCTGTCCACATCAAGCACATATTTTTAACCAAACCTTTTTAACAGGCATGATTCCAGCTTTGCAGAAAAGCACCTTAGTAGTACCCTTACATAAAAGTGGTGATGTCTCCGATCTAAACAACTACAGTTCAATGTCTAAACTTCCTTTCTTAGCAAGAATCCTAGAATCATTGGTCAATTTACAACTACACACTTTCATTGATTCACTCAACTTTCTACAGCCACAACAGTCTGGTTTTCACCCGGGTCACAACACAATAACAGCTGCTGTTTGAGTCAATGATAACATTGTCTCCTCCCTGGATAAAAAACAATGTTGTGCTGCTCTCTTCATTGACTTCTTCTGGCATTTGATACTGTTGGTCATAAAATCCTACTCCACAAACTACAGTCTATAGGTTTAGATAAAGCCACACTTAATTACAGACTCAGACTGTTGTTGCTGATGTAAATGGGGTGCCACAGGGGTCTACCCTCGGTCCATTGCTGTTTACATTATACATAAATAACAAAATTCTCCCTAATCAATACATCAATGCCCATTTTTTTGGCAGATGATACAATTTTATACGCCCCAGGCTCCACCCTGGCCCAGGCCCTGACTCGTCTTCAGTCTGCCTTTGATGCTTTCCAATTATCACTCCGTAATCACAGACTAGTTTTAAATGCAGAAGGACTAAGTACATGGTATTCTCCACCTCCATCAGTGAATCTGACTATCCTGCCATTAAAACTTTAAATGGCACCCATATTACTGTTGCTAGGTCATATAAATACTTGGGAATTTGGCTTGATAGCAGAGTATCATTCAAGATTCATGTTCAACATTTGACTTTGAAATCAAAAATCAAACTAGGCTTCTTGTATAAAGTTAAAGAACGTCTGTCTTCTTCCAACTGTAAGACTATTGTGCAGTCAACCTTCATGTCTGTCCTTGACTGTGGAGATATTCTGTACTGTCATGCTGCCCTATCAACACTTCAGCAGTTTAACTTTGTGTCATAGTATCATAGTGCATTACACTTTATCACAAATGACAAATTTCATACTCATCATTGTTCTCTTTATCACACGGCTGGATGGACTTCCTTAAAGTCAAGAGGAGATAACCATCTCATGTTATTCATGTATGAAGCTCTACTGTTGAAGCTTCCAAACTACCTCACATCTCTTCTCTCATTTAAATCTATTAACTACAGTCACAATCCACTAACTACTTAACCTTAGATATCCTTCATGTTTGCACTTATATTAGCAGAACTGGTTTCAGGTATAATGCACTTTTTAAATGGAATGAACTGAAAACTGCCCTCAAACTTGAGTCTTACATTCCTCTTGGAGATTTTAAAGCCTTATTATTTGATGTTTTTATGATTCTTGTAACTGTTTTTATTAATTCCTTGTTTGTTGTGTAGTTGTGTTTTTTCAGGCTGCTGATCGTGTTCTTGTCTTATGAATGTTTCTTCTCAGGTCTCTCTTGGAAAAGAGATTTTAATCTTATTGACATTGCCTGATTAAATACAGATTAAGTAAATAAATAAAATAATTCCCTTGCTGTACTCCATCCACTTTTCCTACTTCATTTTTTTCTCTTCAGGAGCGTTTAAAGGCAGAGGCCCTCAACCAACACCTGCGCCGCCAGATGGCAGATTATCAGGCTCCTGAAATCATTGAGTACATGCACATCAAGGATAAACACAAGAAGCTGCGGCAGAGCATTCACACATGGGAGAGGAAGGTTGGGATTGCCGAGGTAAACCATGTTTTATTTTCACTCTCTGGTGTAAAAACGGGAGCAGATTTTGAAGCGTAGTATCTTCTGTTGCACATTTATATCACACCAAGCCTCAGTCCAGCTGGAAAAAAAAACGTTGGCGTGACAGTATCCAAAACAATGGGCACTCTCTTTTCTTTTTTCACCAGATGGCCTTGAAGACCCACACTAAAGCCTGGAACAAACAGAGAGCCACTCTTACTCCTGCAAACAGTGCTGAGGCTGGAGCTCGGTCTGGAGAACACCAGATCCCAGTAAAGCTCCCATACATAGCAGAACACAGCACTTAGATGGGCAGAGAATCAGAGAGCTTACAGGATTCATGTAGGAAAACATTACCTGTCCCAAACTACGGTGCTGACTTCAGTGAAAAATGCCTCGTGTCACCATATTACAATTATCCTACATTTAATGATTTGTCATAATAATTTGAGACTTTCTTGTTGGGAAATGTGGAAAGAAAACTCACTCAGTGTGAGTCCTTGAAATATTTTTACTACACACCATTATTAAGAATGAAATATACTGTCAAAGTTCTGTAAATTTAAAAGCCAAGCTTCATCAAACTATTTCTTAAATATCATAAAAAAATCTCTGCATACCAAATAATAATGAAGAATAAAAACAATTTGATTTCCTATACTGTATTGATTACGATGTCCATTCTGCATAATGAGTACTTTTCAGTATATTTTTCTGATAATACATCTGTACTTTTACTTAAAGTAGAACTTTTATTGTGTATGTTTACATTGTGGTATTTCTACTTTTACTTACATAAAAAAATCGGAATAATTCTTCCTCCAGTGATTATAAATAAACTGAAGTTTACAGTGGAAAAGAAATCTACCTCAGACTCGACAAACTATTTCCTTTATTAGAAAGAAATCCATTGAGGTATAAGCCCTCAAAGAACTCTAAATGTTATGATGTTACATGCCATATATACAGTTATATACATAAAAGTGCAATGTCACAATGGGTAAGCTGTTTATTTATTATTTACTCTGTCATATAACTTTGGAAAATGGCATCATTACTTATTCATGTGTCTTCTTCCTGCACTGCATTTTCTCAAAACACAGCATCTGACATGAAAATGCAACAGCACAGAATGTCTGAAGTTCCTCTAAAACATTTTCAAAGGCACTTTCACAAGTACATACTACAGATGTACAGAACACCACAGAGTAGCTTAACGCCTACACACGGCATAACTGAGTCCTACTGTTGATGATGTTACATAGTGACAAAAGCACACTTTTTTTTTTCTTTTTTTTTTTTACAACTGGCTTCATAGGTGCAATATCTGTATCTCTGGATATTTATTCTACATCATTTGTTCTAAATTTAAAGTAATTTCTACCCAGAAACACAAAAAAAACAACAAAATGATTATAAAAATAATGAAAGTTAGTAATTCAGAAATCAATTAATTTTTGATTACTATACACACAATATCTGTCAAGTCAAAGATAGTGTAAACCTGCTGTTAGAGAGCATTGCTTATTCATTGCAAACCAAGTCTTTTCTAAGTGTTGTTACGCTAGCCACACATCCAAGACATGCACCCAGTTCTGCTATTTTTTTACAGTACAGAGGTTACTTAAAAAAGACACATACAGGGGTGCAGTCACACGGTTGGAACTCTGGCACATACAGTTTTATGGGGCTATTGCGTTTTGAAATTATTACTTGACATGGACGCGTATGAACTGACCGACGGGCTGTTCGCTGACGGTGGAAGACTTCCTCTTGTTCCACATTTCCTGCCACACATCAGGCGTTCAGAGGTGTCATCATCCACAGAGAAAGCCTCAAGGTTAGTCAGAGAGCAACACAAGAACACACTACTGACATTCTAACCTGTGCATAAAGCAGACTAGAGGGACTCAGCGAGCTGCTGTTTTCAGAGATCTTGACAAAGAGAAGCACAGGAAGCAGGGGGAACACATTAGGAGGCTTTTACACTAACAGTCATTAGGTCCATGGCTACCGGCAGCACTCCCACAGGGCGCTGCCATGAGTCTATACACATCAGTCACTATGAAGAATGCCTACATCGTATATGGAGGGTCAACATCCATGCTTTAACTTGTAGTCATGTCTTTGGGTAGATAAAGCAAAGCAAGGCGCAAAAGAAGCGATGGCATGTGTTCCACGCCGTATAATAGCATATGTGTTGTATATACTGTAGGTAGGAGATGATTTGTCATAATTTTTAAAAGTACAAACCACTTTCACACTGCTCCCCATGGGATACACAGATGCAAAGGCATAAGTTATTAGGCATATTTTATCCCCGCATCATAACTTACTGACGCAAGAATTCAAGAATGCATCGAAAATGTTCAAACAAAGTTCATAATGAAGTAGTGGTTTTATCCAATAGTCATATCTCATTCCAGGCAAAGTGGAAAATATGTTAAAATAAAATTTGAGTGGATCCAGCACAGAGGTGATCTTTGTACATTTCTGAGACACAACTGATGGTATGCTTTGCCAAAGAAAGTTGCTGAGTTTACACGCTACTGAAGAAAAAAAGCCTACTTCTATCAGTACTATTAATTCATTAACAGAGTACCGTTAGTTGTTAAGGGCTCTTCAGACCCATTATCAGTCCAACCTTCATACCACTTCTGTCCAGGTAGTCACAGCACCTTTATAATAGTAACATTTTAATATTTGAAATCAGTTACATCTCAGAGTCAGTAAGGCCTTTGGACCAGTTCACAAATGCCTTCAAGGGCCCTCCTAGGTTAAAGAAAAAAAAAAAAAAAAAATCTAGTTCTATGTGTGAGAATGCCACTGTGGTCACTGCAGTTCTCATCAAGCTCCGTTTCAGGTTCAGTGGTAAACAGAGGAGCTACATGCACTGTGTTTTGTTTCAAAGTTACACAGTTCATGAATGTCTGTAAACTAAACTAACTAGTGTACATTTTCTAAAACCTTAAAGGAAGCCTTTGTGATTTGTTGTTTGAGTTCATTAAGAAACAGACTTATGTTAGATAATATTAACCTAAGCTTAAAACACATAACTGTGCACGTGTTATTGAGACAGAAGATTTGTCCGGCTGACAAATCCGTAACTCCTACACCAGTCTCAGAGTGCCTTTTATGATCTACTTTTTTAACTTCAGAACACCAAAAGGAAACAGCCATCTCAAAATGCAAGTAGTTTTTTCCTGTCCAGGTCCATGTATTCTACACGCTCTTTAAAGTATAGACACTGCTAGCAGCCCCCGTGGAAACTGGTTAATGAGAGTTTATCTTGTTTTGCATGTCTGGTTTCTGTCCCAGAGGTTACATGGTGCAGGACTTGTCCAGAGGGTCCTGAGGAGATGTAGCTGGAGGCTGTGGGACCTGGTTGGATTTGGGCAGGACCATGGGCTTGGGTCTCAAGGCGGGAGGTTTGAGCTGCACCCCCATGCGGGGCGCTACCATAGGCTTGAAGGTGCTCATGGTATCGCTGGAGGAGCTGGTGCTGCGGCGGATGGGCGGCTCAGTGTTGGCGGTGGACCTCAGCATGACGCCATGGATGGGGCTGAGGGACTCGCTGGAGCTGGCCGGCGTGGGACCCCCGCCGCTGCTGCCGGAGGTCTGCCGCTGCTCCAGGGTGTCCAACACCACGTCGGGGGCGTGCTTGGCTGAGCTCTGCCGCTCCAGCTCGCGCAGCTCGTTAAGAGCCGTGTTCATTGTTTCCTCTATGTCCTGCAGGAGACAAAGAGAGTGTGTGTAAGAGAGGAGGAGGGGGGGGATGTGGAAGGATGATAATGACATAGGTGAGAAAAATGAGTTGGACACAGGAAGGTTGGCGTTAAAAATGAGAAAAAAAACAAAAAAGACAGGGTGGGGGAAGGAGCGAGAAAGAAAAGCAGAGATGATATGAACAGCAAAGACGTGAGAGAAGGGATAAGGTAGAGTTAGGCTCGGTACGAAACATAAAAAGCAATGTTAACAGAGGACCACAGTGACAGATTCTCAAGAAAACACATAGCATGCATTATACATGCAGAGAGTTAGTAGAGAGTATTACTTTGCACCGACACCCTCCCTCTGCATGCTAATGACTTTGGATAGCAAAGGAGATGCAGAGATAACAAGATATGTTCATCTGAGCATGCTCCCGGTAGGCAGACAGACAGCACAGCACAGTTTAAAGTGCTCTCTGTGACCTCTGCTTTCCAACTGAGGCTCTATACAAGCGTCATTCATGGCTCTACTTTTCATAAATATGTTCAATCTGTGCCAACATCCACTTCAACGCAAATTATTGCCTGTCAGGCACGAATATGTTTTGTAACTCTATATTTCATAGGTTTTCTTTGCATGATCACAATCAAGACTACTGTAAATAAACTGTGATGAGTCCCAATGTCAAACTATGCTCCCTGCTGTCTGCCTGTGAAGCTAGTCTTTTGCGTGTATTTAGCACACAGACACAGTTGCAGCCAGAGGAAGCAGAAGACAGGGACTGACTATGTTTTTACAGGGCGGGGCAGGGCTTTGATGATGGAGGGAGCTGCGGTCGGGTCGCCGCTCTTCCCGCGCTGACCTGTGCGATGGTCTCCGGATCCAGGGGCTTGCCGCCATGGTGGTGGTGGGTGTCAGTGAAGCCTGTGTACTGGCCCGAAGAGGTGGAGCGGCGGATTGGAGGGCTCTCCATCTTCTTCAGGGACTCGTGGCGGCTGATGTTAGTCAGGCTGCCGTGGCCAGTGCGGCGCCGACGCTCGGGGCTGTCCATGGGCAAGTGGTTGCGACTCCGCAGCATGTCCCGCGGGCTGAAGTGGCCTAGAACTGGGGAACCCATCTCAGGGGTGCCTCCATGTCCGCCATGACCCTGCTGGGAAGGGTGCACCATGCAGTGGACGTCGCTTGGGCGGGCGGGAGGCCGCCGAGAAGGTGGTTCTGATCTTTTCCTGTGCCTGCTGGGAAAGAAATATAAGGGAAATACATTTATTTATTGTATTACAGGTTTCATAACTGCAGAAAAGGCATCTTTTACTATTTTAACATCTAGCTGCACTCAAACACTGTACTTTGAGTTAAGCTTATTGTTTTATAATTACAGTTTTGTGCCACCTCGCATCTCTCTTATGTAAACTTCTAAGCCAATAAAAAAGACAGTCTTGTTTTTGGATTGACTGCTATGTACTCAGTAATTTAAGCCCTTCAATTACTGAATTTATTTGGGTTTAACTCTTGAGAAAAAGTTATCCTTCACACATGAAAATCCTCAAAAGACATACAAAGTCTTTATATTACAACATGTGAGCATTATCTCTGGTCAAATATTTGAGCCTCATCAAATATTTGCCACTGTAGAGAAAAAAAAATTAATCATCAATATTGTGAGAGGAACCCTAGCGTTAGTGCCTGACAGCTCCAACAAGCTTATTTGGAGAGCAGGTTGAGTGGAGTCTAGCTGTCAGCCAGAGGGGGGACGCCTGTGGTTCATCAGAGCACCAAACACCAGGGCTCTCTGGGAGAAGCTACAGCTGCCTCAGCAGGATGGCTGTCCTCTATCTGAACCTGGACCAGCACAGCACCACATACACACACACACACGCACACATGCACACACACACACACACACACCTCATCTGTGACACTCTACTTCATACTCACACAGATGCATGCTTGCTGGGTTATGCATGATTTTGCTCCACAGTAACATCTATTCCTTTGAAACTGTTCTATTGCTCCATAAAAGGCCAATAGAGCAACACATCTTCCTCAGTACGGCTCTAATAGGCTCTGCTCTGCATATTTATGAATACCAGCTCCACAGTAGCTGGGGACAGCCTGAGTCAGAGCTGTAATGTTTAATACAGCTATCATCACACCATCATCACTTACAGCCTCACAGCAGGATGACTGAAGAGGATATTTGAGCATGACTGTTGGCAAAGAAATAGAATTTTAATCTAGAGAATTTAATAACTTATTAATTTAAAGTTATGTGGTCTTCATTACATGAAGATATTCAGATGAATTTTTAAAGTGAAAACAGAAACTAATATATCATTTTTTCATATTATGCTATCGCTTTCGGTGACAATTTGAATCATTAAATTCATAACATATAAAAGCTAATACATGTCAGGTTAACAATTTTAATTGCGTCAGCGTTACTGGTTCTTTGTGATGATGAACAAGCGGTGAATGAGTCATACTTTAATCACTTCTCTGAGGCAAATGGCTCAATTTGAAAGTTTACATCTGCCTAATGAACGTCGTCAGAGCCATTATCATTAAGTTTTACAGGCAGCTTCATCACCATGCTAAACAAAAAGCAATAACGAGTAGGGATATCAATGATTACAAGGCACTTAGATAATGTAATTGGGATCTTCCCGTAAAGCCACTGTGCTTCAGTATCTCCCCAATCGTGTCATTTCATCACCAACAACCCCCCCCTCAAAAAAACAACAAGCGACTACTTGTCTACATTAACTAGAGAGTCTCAGGCCGATTCTTACGCAAGACACTGAAACCCATACCTGCTCACACACTGCAAAACCCTCTAGGTTGAGAGTGTGAACAAAATGTCTTAGACTGATGTGCCTGGTGAGAGAAAAATACTTTTTTTCTGACTGCAGAGAAAAACCTGGGAAAGTAAACAACTGCAGGAAGCACTGATAACCTGCAGGGGGAGCAGTCTGCATTCGTAACACCAGTCCTCCTCTGGGACAGCGTGTACAACAACAGTCACTGCAACTTACTCTGCATGCTGTCACCACACCAACAGCTCACCCTTTGTTTATCATGGCCTTGCCCGATAATAATGTAAATCACAAGACATTCCTTAAGTTCCTCTGCCTCGAATACAGAAAGCGACTGTAATACTTGATATGATCGCATCAGCGTGCGTCCTTTCCAGTAGAAGTGTTCATTTGAAAGCCGCACTACTGTTTACTGACACTTGCTGTGATGCCAAACTTGAGGTCCGTTGGGTGAGTGGGTTGTTGATTGAGAACACCAGGAGAGGAAAATATCTAAATAAAGCTCAGGCTATAAATGATTCAACAAACAAGGATTTGTCTGAATAGCACAGCAGAGTGAGTGGGAGGAAGACAGGAGAGGAAGCATGAGGTGGGGATCACCTGGGAGCTGGTGACAAGTAGAGAGCGTTGTAGACGCCGGCTTAGGGGAGTTAGAGGAGTCTCATTAAGGCTGAATGTGAAAAAAGACGATTCATTCACATATATACTTCATCCGCATACAAATACCTGCAGTGGTGTAAATATTTCTCCTAAGTATGAATCATCGACAGCTCGACGGTGAAGCAGGGGGAGCGAGTATGGCTCGGAATAAAATAGAATTTGTTCATGTGTTTGGCACAGACGTTTCAAGGTCGCTTACTCCACCAGCAGATATGCGGCAATGAGAAGAGGAGAAGGAGACAAAATACTGGCACGCAACCAGCGCACGCTGCCAGAAAGACTGAGGTGTGACTGGATATGTGTGTGTGTCTCCTCTCTGCGTGTGCCATTCCTCCGTGTGTATGTATATATGGTCCGGTGTGAAATGCTGATGACCAAGCACCGTTGTTAAATGGGTTTTAATACTCGTACTTTACAACAGGAACTGTCTGTTCGCTGGGAATAAAATAGAGAGGGAGAAGTATATTTCTCTAGTGGCAATTAGGCTTAGAGAGGTGAGGTGAGGATACAAAAATGACAGGAGGAAGCGTATGTGACACTAAGGAGTGGGTGCACACTGTACAGCTCGTTCCTGCTTCCTTCAGTTCTGTTTGAAGGTGGAAAACATTACTGATGATTTTCAGCAACATATAATCCAAGTACCCCACCTCTCTAAGAAAAACTGTATAACGAATTCAAAGTTTGTTCATTTTTCTAGTGTCTGAGTGTGTGTGTGTGTGTATTCACACCTAAAGCTATTTTATACATCTTGGATTATGCAACCGTAAAGTCTTTGCAGCTAGACTATGAGTTGTTATTGGATTGGCCATCTCTCATTAGATAAAGCCAATGTGAAGTCTTAGATGTGTTGTGGTCATTCATGGATCACTATGGTGTGAGGAGGACGGGCATTAATTAGCACAGTGGGGTGCTTGTTAGTCTCAAATGTGTCCTAATGCATGTTTGGGTGCGGATAGAAATCTTAAGTACTCATCAGAAACCTTTATGAGCTTTGGTCAGATCTTTGCTGCCTCTTCATTATTAATTTTGTTGCTCTGCGCCTTGCAGAAATTCCTTCTCAGTTATTATGGCAACCGTTATTTGATTTTCAAGTCATTAAGTGTGAGTTTCTGTAGATGATGCTCTTCATCTGTTCGACAGTAGTGTTTATCACTTCTCATGCCAACTGTCCTTTTCCAAACTGATCACTGCTGCTGCTGCTGCTGTTGTACAACAGAAACAGACATGTAAAACTCATCACTTCTTTTGGACTAAAGGACTTTTTTCCGGAAAATTAAAATTCTTATTTAAGTCCCATACAGCATGTTTTTGAGACAGACATAAATAGTGCAGTTGGGTGAATACCAACCTGGTGATGTAGGCCTCAGAGATCCTGGTGTCAGAGGGTGAGCCGATGTCTTTTCCTGAGCATTTATCCTCCCCGGCGTGGCCGCTGCTGGCCTCGCTGTCAGCCTTCTGACTCAGAGTGTCTGAGAAGTTGTCATCTCTGGGACACAGAGACAGAGTGACATTGAAGCATAGAGAGAGCAAGAGGAAGTGACAGCCAAAAAAAAAAAAAAAAAAGGGAGAAATCAGCGAATCAGTCGATCTTTCATATTTTGCACCATTCTTTGATGACAGTATTTGCTATCAGTTTCCTGTGAGTCAGCATGTCTCCCTGCCTCCCGAGGCCCAGAGAGTCAGATGAGTCATATTCCTCAGTAGCCTGGTGATGCACTGTGGTGGTGACATGCACACACCCACACACCAGCCAGCTGTAAGGGTTTCAAGCGAGGTGTGTGACTGGATACTGGCTACAGTTGGTGCCTGTCAGGTGGCGGTAATCAGAGCCACTGAGCTGCACTGTTGCCCATGATGATGGTGTATTAGCTGATATAAAACCACAGTCACTTATTTTGTGCTTCCACATGGATACACTCAGACAGAGACAGAGCAAGGACAAGCACTTCTCCAAAGCGGAGGCGGCAGTAAACTAAATTTACAGACAGACAAGAGAAAGTTTGAACATCCCGATCGAGCTGAATCTGGAAGGGAGACATCCTGTGCTGAAGTGGTCTCTCAGACGTCTCTCTGCGTGTTTTATTCTGGGCTCTTTCATGGGACCAGTGAAGATCACAACCCTGTCTGCTCTTAAACCCCGCCGCCTGCTCTGTTTGAAGTAGAGAGCAGCGTGTTACTACACTCGGGTCAACCCGTACAGCTGTAAATTCCCCCGCTCTTTCATTAACTAAGAAGACACACCATCAGCAGTGCCACTCCTGGTGAATTATTGATAGAGGCACATTGACAGGATGGTGGCAGAGTAAAGAAGGGAAGGCATTCTAAATAGCCATTTTGTTGGCCAGCTACTAAGCGATTGGAGTGATTTTGTTCTTGTCCCAACAAGACAGTAAATCCAGTCCATTAGGCACCAACAGTAACCATGGCAGAGTGAATGCTTGTTAGGGCTGGGAGCGGGAGACAGTGACAGAGGGGCTGGTTAAGGACTTTGGAGATGGAGAAATGCTCCACAGCTGAGCAGGGAGAACAGCGGTGGGCAGGACAAACAAGGTTGAAGGTCCTCTATGCATGACCCTATGCTCAGCTGATGGCCCATGGCCTATTACATAGCAAAGTCAACAAGCATGAGTTGTTGTTTAACCTACAGGTATATCATCAGGGAGAGCTGGAGAATTATTCTTTGAAACACACCTCTAACGCTCTGACTGGAGCTGGTACTAGTTTAACAGGTAAAACAATCAGAGGAACTAGAAGAATACAAAGTAACATTTTCTCAGTGTACCACCTTTATGATTTAAAAAAAAAAGATAAAAAAGGTACATACATGTTTTGGTTACTCTCACTCACTCTCACATGCTGTATGTAGAAATGTATGTAATGCTTAATAAAAGGCATATCTTTATTTTCAGAAATAGTGGTATAATAATTTTCAAAAACTTCCCACACTTAGAGTTGAGGTCATTAGAGGTGACCTGGTTAGTATTCACTGTGCATGCAAGATTTGTGCACCATGCAAGTTTGGAGGACATCCCATATATAAACACAAGATTGCAATCATTATTATACCAGTTACTTCTGTACACAGTGTTCTAATATCAGTATGAATTCAATATGCTGTCATGGAGCCTAAATTCATATGCTCAATGTATCAGTGCATCAGCTCCGAAAATCCACAACACTCAACAACTTGATGCTGAATAGATTTGTATACGTATATGTATATATATACACACACACACATATGTATATAAAAACACTCACATGTCCTGGACAACTATATACTGGTGTGGCACCAGGCCGTCGATGCCGTTGTGGCGTCCCTCCCACCAGTCTTCAGACGCCCGTTGATACAGCAGCAAGGAGGCGCCCTTCTTGAAGGACAACTCCCTGGATGAGCGCCCGACGTAGTCAAACTTGGCAATGGCTTCAATGGGCTCACCCTCTGTCAACGGAGAGAGGATTAGACAGGTCAGGTACAGTAATACCTGATACATTTAATTTTGCTACAAAACACTCAAGTTTAATCTTAATCTGGTCAGACAATACAGTACTCGCACTTAAATACATGTTGATGCGCCGAGAGTTTGACACTGGCATGACACACGTGTGCATGTGGATGCTCATGTGTGACAGTTCGTGCACATGGAGTTCAAGTGTGCCGCCTGTGTGAGCCAGTTGGTAATTTTAGTTGTAGTCAGGCCAGGGCCACAACAGGCCCTGAGGAGCTTTAGCAGGATATTTATAGCAGCTGGTGAGAGGAGATCTATATGACTCAGGGGCATGTTAGCCACTGTGTGGATCATTAGATTGGGTTGATATCTACTCAATAACTATACAAGTAGACCCCTGGATCACTGACATGGGAAATAAACATGAGAAAGACCAGCAAAACTTAATAGTATACCAGCGCAAGTGGTAGTTGCAGTAATAATGATGCTTTATTTCAGTTTATTTTTTATTGATTGCTCTCTCTAAGCCCATTATTTTTCATTTAAAAATCACTGAAAACCATGTTGATGTCAATCCCGAGGAAAAAAATCTGCGGTTTCAACAACAGCTACCGTCGACTCTTCTATATTCTCCTACATAAAAAAAGGTACAAGTCTCCGAGCCAATATGCATGCACTACAGCAACACAGGTCTAAAAATAGCTTCTTTATTCCTCCCTCACTCCTACCTCTGCCCTCCTCCCGTCTCACTCTCTCACTTTAAGTCAGACAGGGGGTCCCTGGACAGACGTAGCCTCACCCTAGCGCAGGTTCTCCGTATACATTGGCAGGGAACAAAGTAAATGGCTGAAAGCTTGTATCGGCTGTGAAAAAGTCATCATGATATATCTTTCACAGTAGCCTGAAAGTAATCCCCAGATGAGCAGAAAGGCCACGTGAGCGAGGAAAATGCAGCCACGGTTCTGAGCAGAGCGGAGGTTCCTTCGTTTCTCTCTGTGTCCTTTTCAACCTTATCTATTTTTATTGTATTTCTTTTTCAACCTTTCATTTGCCACCTTCCTTGCATCACTGGCTTGTCAAGATTGACGTGGTGGATGTGACGTGGCTCCAATGAAATGTGACAAGCAGGAATTTACTATCTGAATTAATTGGGCTGCACTGCAGCGGACAGGCTGTTAATAAAGTTGACGGCGCCCTTATCGGTGCAGGGGATTTCTCTTCCTCTCTCTATTTTCGTCCGTCTCTTTCTCTCTCTCTCTCTCTCTCTCTTCAACCTATCCATCCAACCTCTTTCATGGTCTGCAAATGTTTACCCAACATCTCTGCCAAAGTCACACAAACACTGTAACGTGGCTGTGGCTAAAAGCAGCGGGCGCACACGCATACACACATTCACTGTGACTAGAGTTAGAGAAATGTTGAACCGTGAGAGCCGGAGGCCTGTGGTGTAAGAGATACGAACTGTCAGAGGTCTTACACAAGCCACTGGAGCGGAGGCAGTGTGGATGTTGCTCTACATCCGTGTTCACACATAGAAATAGGGGAGCAGAGGCCTGGCATGAGAGATGATTAAGATCAATACAGTAGAAGAGGGTATAAAACACTTTTTCTTTCTCTTTTATCCATGCTTTGCTCTGATGAAAGATGCAAGTGGGTTAAAGGCCCCTCTTTATGGGGGGAAAAAGGATAACCTTCCTCGTACAATAAAATGCACTGCCCTTTAACATGTGCAATCCAATATACAGTATGCCTGCTGGGGCACTTGACAACAAGGACATCCCGCTATCCTCCTGCAAAGTGATATATAATCAATGTGCCAGTTAGGTCACCTCTGACCTTGTGGTGAATTTACCAGCAGATAGAACATCAATGTATTGATGGTGTGCGAGAAGTGCCACCCTAAAAACAGACAGTTAATCTCCCTGCGTGACAGCCACAGCTCATGGGACTGTCATGTGTGTCAGCGATGGGCAGAATTACACTGAAGGACAATGTATGGCTGAATACAACATGTAACATAACACCGAATATGTCTTCATCATCCATGATGGTCCCTCTCTTCATTGTTTACGCTAAAACCTGATAAAAGTTAACTTCATAATGCTTCCCTTCCTGTGTGTGTGTGTGTGTGTGTGTGTCTCTCTGTGTGTGTTTGCTCTGGTCAGTCCAGATCATCTATCTGGGCTAAAGAGCTCTAACACACTCCAGGGGGGAGCTGCACCGACGAGAGGGCGACTTAAACCAAACAGGTGAAATGACTTTTACTCCTCTCTCTCTCTGTTTCCTGCTCACTTACTTTAAGGACAAAAAAGGGCAAACACATTTTGAGCCTTGAGGAGAGAGAGAGAGAGAGAATTTAAAAAAATGTAGCTCATTTCAGGCTGCAGAATCAAGTGCTGGTAACTAAACAGCAGTTTGTTTTTGTGTCTGAAATCCAAATGAGGTTATGGGGATTTAAAAATAACTGATGGCAATAACTTGACCACAGTTCAAGGCTCCACTGGGAGGGACTCAGCTCAGTTAGGGCATTCTCCCAGTCCACTCAGAGAAGCTTTCAGAACAAAACCGTGGTAGCTAGCGAGGGATTTCTGGAGAACATAATCTTTCATTAATTACTCAAGGAGTTGATAGCTGCCATCTGTGTTTTACAGTGGGGATCCTCACATGCAGAAGTTTCCCTGTCCAATCAAATGTCCTCTTTAGTTATGAAGGATATCCAGATGATGATTTTAATTTGGAAGCGGAGTGATTAACAGCTTATGTAATGAGAAGAGATCAAATATACTTCCAATGTGGCACTCTTGAATAAACTCTGCCTATTGAAACTGATGATGAATGATGACAGGGAGTCCATAAAAACAATTGGCTGGGAAAAGGAGACGGGATTGGGGCAACTGTTGTCACCATGGAAACAGGTTTAGGGAAGTCTGTTACTAAGGCAAGATATAGACTTAGCTCAACTACAGGTCGACTCTTTTTTTTTTGCTCACACTGTCTACATCTGGTCAGCTCTCTGTCACGGATATTTATCACTTTTTAATGAGCTGGAAGTTTTATTGTCTTCTTCTACATTTCGCCGGATTTTAAACAGCAACGCCTGACCTCGTCTGATCTTCTGGTCTCAGCTAACACAGTCACTGTTTAATTTGGACTGGACCAACCGGTATCCGTTTCACTCGAACAAAAGCACCACATGTATGACCACACATCTTGAACGTATACCACCATGTCGGACAGAAGTCTATTGTGTCCTCTAGTTTCTACATGATATTTTTCTTGGACACATGGAAATGTGGTTAAAAGGAGAGAAAACAGACAGTGTAATTTCTGAAAATATATTAAAATCTAACACTACTGACACAAACTTTATAAACTACTCTAACACTGTTTTTTCACAAGGTAATGAAAAAACAATAAAATCAGGGGGATTTAAAAATTTAACCCAAGACTGTGACCCTGAGAAAACAGGATTTCTCTCAAAAGGGGTCCAGTTGGTGCAGACCACCATGGAATTTGCAAAAGGGGGGGGATGTGGAGGTGTCCAGGGCCCCAAGGGAGAACCTGAACCATTAGAATATGAATGGCCGTCCATCCTTCTGTGCCTAGTTCCCTGGCCATTCAAGGTTACTGCATTTAACAGGCTGAAAGGCAGGATTAGCCACCCCGAGCTGAAGAGAGCTGGGTTTAACCCTCACAAAACCAGACACTGGGGAAAGCTTTAATCTGGAAACAGCATATGGAAGGGAGAGTGCAGCGTTTTACTTTAGGTGTGTGTGGTGCAATGGTTAAGATTTACGAGTGTGATGTTAAATGAAGGACGCTGTTGTAGAGGAGAGGCTGATAATACAGTTTGGTGGGAAACTTTAAGGAAAAAAAAGGTCCAAAAAAGGACAATTAGACACATGATTTCTATAAGTAAGTGCATGTGATTATATACTACATGAATGCATAGATGTTAGTGTTGTTACTCACCATCCTCACTGGTGTGTGTCTCCGTCCCTCCCTCATTATCTACCTCCTCCAGGGCTCCATGTTCACTGTAGGGGCTCTCACTATGGGAGACAACATGCAAACCATCAGAGTCACAGCCACGGCAAAGGTCAAAGGTCAGGAATTTTTTTTTTCCCCTGCAGCAAAGTTTTTTTCTTTCACTACTTTTTTCTTTCATCTCCTAAAAAAAGATTCTAATTTGAAGACACTTCATCTCCTAATCATGTTTGCAGCAGAAGACTTATGCTTAAATCTCAACGGCCGAGCCTCATTCCAGTGAAGATGACAAGGAGGAAGTTCAAACAGCGGTCATTGTCAGTATTCTATGAGAGGCTTATATCCTCTATCTGGTGGTTGGGCCTCCTTTTCTAAATGGTCTCCTTCTGGCATCGTGCTGAGAGAGCTGGCAGTAATGCCACACACATGTCCACAGATTACCCCTGCCCGGAACTGAGTTTCCCCTCTCGTGCTAACATGTCACCAGCCTCCTCTTCTGTTGCAGGAGATGGTGAGATGGGTGATTAGCTCAAGCCAGGGATAAATCCCTGTGTGCCTCAGCCTGTGGTGATGAAGGGGATACAGGCATAGAAAAGAAGAAGAAGAAGAGGCAGATAAAGAGAGGAGGAAACAAGTGATAAGTCCTGCTTAAAGATGTGAAGCTGGCAAAGAACTCCGGTATGTGCTGCTATTCACCTAATCACCGTGTCCCTGCCAGGTGACCTCTTTCTCTTTCTTCCTGCGGTGATCATGGTAATTAAAGTGATTGTTTCAGCCTGTCTCACCTAGAAAGTAGTCCACCATGTAAAGTCAGCACTGAAACATGCTCTGCCTTGTCATGTTCTTTAACCACAGACACCTAATTGGTTTGTAATTACTCATATAAACTCCACTGACGTACTACTAACACAGCTGCAGCGTTGAGCTGCGTCTCAGAGCACACGCATACCTGCATGCTGAGTGAGTCTCAAATGAAGGAGGTTTGGCTGTGTGCCTTTGTGCTATTCACGATTTAAAAAAAAAAAAAAAAAGGAGTGAGAAAACCACTGCTGTCTGCCCAACTCTCAAACCTACATCTCATTTAAGAAAGCAGTGACCTCAGAATGCTTTTTGTCTCCATTTTTAATCCTGGATAAACTACGACTTTACCCTTAGGCACCACTGACAGGGTGGTATTGCAGCTAGCAAGTGTGTGTGTCTCATAACTCAAGAGATCACAGGAAACTTAACCCTGAAGAATGACGTTATGTTTGGATGATCCATCTGTAAAAGCATCAGCTAAATGCTTCATTCCTCACCAATAGTCTCCTCCAGCCATGCACTTCTCATAGATGGGCCCGTCCAGTTCTTTGGCATCAGGAAAGATGGTCTCATGGTGGATGATGATGGTCTTGATGATTTCGTTCACGTGGGCCTGGCAGGACACCTGGTCCTGGCTGTCCGGCGTGGGCATGAGTGTGGGGCCAAAGCATATGGCCAGGTTGTATGGGTCCATCATGTTCTCGTCACTGTACTGGGACAGGCTGGAAAGAGGACGGAGGGAGGTAGGAAAAGAGAGAGAGATAGGGATAAGGTGAATGAGAAAAGGTGGAATGAGGAAACAGTGAGAAGGACATGGCAGCAGAGACAGTATTTTAGACAAATCATGATGCATAACTTAAGAGGGAGGAAGCCTTATAAAGTGAAATAAGAGATAGATTTACTGTTTAGTGTCTTTAAACTTACTGGTTGAGGAAGGCGAAGAGGTAGCGCATAACGATGAGGACTGATCTCGGAATGGTCAGGAGGATCTTGCGGATGTACAGCGCTCTCTCATACAGGTTTTCTATTCCTACAGCAGCAAAATAAAAATAAATTGTTAAATGAATGAAGTTTTCTTAGCTTCAGTTCAGTGTGAGAGTAAGGATTTACATCTGGAGTTCATTTTTGTCAATTGGCCTCTCAGATCCAATGCACCACCTCGCATAGCAGCATATTTAAAACACTCATCTATCTCATGGTGTCCACATATTGGTTTTACTAAACCAAGTGCCAGGATATAAATACAAGAGCATTATTGAAGCTGAGCCTGTTACTTATCAAAATGACTGTAGGTTTCTGAGGGACTGGCAAAGATTTACTAATGCGGTAACGTTACGTGTGTGTGTGGAGCACACAGGAAAACGTATTCACTCTGTTGTCGTGACCCTCACGTCAACCTGTGTTCCTATGCTGACACCACACAGGAAGAGGAAGAGGAAGTGGGGAAGGAAGTCGGCACTCTTCGTTAGCACCTGACACTGAACACGCCAAGGGGTTTTTCCTGCTCTAAAAGAAAACGGCATCTCTCTAAAACTGTTCTGTCCACATCTCTCGTCCCTGCAGAGACGAGGATAATAACAACAAAAGAGTAACCATTTCTCAATAAACTTCAGCACGTGATCATTATGGAGATTTAATACATAGGCAAAACATTTTAAATCAATCTCGTTTTTTGCTTTATCAATAAACAAGAGAATGCCACCCTTTAGGTCTTTCATTACTATCTCATTTGTTCCGCTGTGGCACTTGAAGCAGCCTATTTTATTTGGCTGAGCTGGGGCTGTGCTCGCTGCTAAAAATAGCCCTGTCACCCTCCAGCCACTCTGTGCCATCTGGGATTTGGGCTTCTGGGATACTTGTGATGCATTTCATCTTTCATGAACACCTAACTAGGATTCTGCAAGGTTCCTGAGACCTTCGGAAGCTACTATTTTAAGATCTACTCCAGTGCAAGCTTATACATCACTACAAAACACATGTGTAAGCACACCCAAGAAAAACATCCCCACTGCAAATTCCAAAATGAAAGATATCAGGAGCTGCAGTGTGTTGCTGTGGTGAAAAAAAAAAAAAAAAAAAAAAACACAGTCAACTGAGAGTAGTTAAAAGGAAAAGTGATCCTGAAGCTGGTCTAAGCTGCTCCATATGTAATAAGCAGAGGGTTTTTAATATGGAGCCTGCTGGGCGTACAGCCCACACTGCAATCACTGGCATGTTGAGCTGGGGAATGTAAACAGGGAATCCCCATTACTCATCCTGCACAAATGTGTAAAAGTACACCCAGGAAGCACACACAGCTACACTTTGCACGCTCACGAGTACACAAAAGCCTACGCGAACACATTTCACACACAAGTACACATGGTGCACACGTACAAGGCGTTACAGCGCACATCCATGTCCATGTGACTCCATGCCTGTTTCATTGTTCTTTAACAGATCCTCAAAGCCCCCCCATGTAATGTCTTAAAAGATCAGAAAAAGCCACACAAGGAGCTGACTGATCTTCGAGCTGACTCACAGTAAAGTGACAATGTGACTATTCTCGTGAGGATTCAACTGTAGATTCAGCTCTGGGTTCAACCATTGCTCAGGACATTGCTGCGGACATTTAACATTCCACCACCATCATGTAAGCATGACCACTTATGACACATAATAGCCTTCTCAGTACTCAACCGATAACACAGTAAACACAAAGTGTCAAAGAGAAGTCAGAGCCATTCTTCTAATGAAATTCTACAGACAGTAGTTTTATCTATATAAATTTATTTGTATAATTTTATACACTTTTTTTTAATGTTACTAACTTTGAGATGCACACATAGCCAGATGAGGACTAGTGCATATTCAGTGCACATACATGATATACAGGAGAAGAGCTATGTGATGTGCATAATTTAGTTTTAGTTTGATCATTTGCTCTAAGAAATCTAGACACAACTGAGGGAAATGTTTTTCCAGAACTGCTGTATGCTATGAGTTAATTTGGCAGTAAAGTACATAAGTGAGGATCCATATTGCATCTGGGTGAGATGAATTTGCCTTTTGAATGAGACAAAAATCATTAAAAAAAAGTTAAAGATTTGAACAGGAAAACATAGTGTTGTTATGTCAGAACACTCTGCTCTGATTGTAACCTCACAGATATTAAGCTAGTAAAAAAATGTGTGTTCACTTACTGATGCAGGAGAGCAGATCACTGAACCTCTCTTTGGGGAAAAGAGGGTTCTCCAGACCTCGGAAATAGAGTTTGAGAACGCCAGCCACCGAGTTGATGTCATGATTGTTCTCATCATCTGTCAGAGGGTCGTTTCCTAGAGACAAGACAGCAGGTCAGTTGGATATCTTTAAAAAAGATTTAAATGCACATGATTTAATGTAAAATATATGCTCCACAAATCAAAAAGCTCACTGGCTAAATATCACGATGAGTCATAATAATGACGTAATTGGCCCAAACATTTGGATCTGATAACAGTGAGTCAAAAATAGATAAAAATCATTTATTGTTCCGGGAATTTAGCAGACATCATGTACCTCTCTCAAACGAGTTCTTGATGTCATTGACTTCCAGCTGGGATCCAGATACGCGAAATATTCCTTGATGTTGAAGGCCTGCACGGAGACAGACAAAGACAAACAGTTTAAGGAAGGTGAAACAGAAGCCAATGGAAGAACATAGACACACTCATAGAAAGAAACTCCCTCACTCAGCAAATAAAGCCTACTTTAGTTTGGACCTAAAAGGCACATCCTGTTCGTTAAGCCCCTTCACTTTTCTAATTAGAGATAATTAATGAGTCAGAGACACCGCAATCAAGTTTTACTAAAGTGTCTTCCAGCTGGGATTAGGACTTAATAAGGGGAGAGGTCAGGGGTCAAGACGAAGCATAATTAGTCTGCTGTTTGTCTTCTTTTAGCTTTTTCTTAGTACGTCATCAGTTGGCTGCTTGATGAGATACAGCAGACGACCCAGCGAACCCTGAGACCTCGCTGCTGTCTCATCTTTAATGCTTCAAAGTTAACATTCTTTCTGAGTGTCCTTTTCAATCTGGTTTAAAGCCTCATCACTTGTGCCAGGCTAAGCTGTCTGTCTGTCGGGGTGGAAAAGGCTGCGCCGTTGTAAACAAGATGGAATCTGCATTTTCCCATGACTGCAACCAGAGTGGAACAAACTGTAACCCCAAGATGAAAAAAAAAATAATGTACACGCCCAAACAATTAGCGCCTGTAGATTGCTTAGGTTTCACTTTACACCAAAAATAAAGCAGGTTGCAGACAGTTCAGGAAGAGAATATACAAATATCAGTGTATGATTGTTTTACTTAAGTGGCTAAATGTCTACACACAGTATAATAACAACAAACTCACCATACAAATTTATGTAGCGAATACAGCTTTCAACCACACGAGGAATAGCCTGTCCAGAGTCCTTAAAAGACAACAAAAAACATCAGATCACCTATAATTTACACTAATTGTATTTTTTTTTTACATGCACAAGAGCCATAGAGCCCAACCAATACTGGATTTCTGAATATGATACAAATAACAATAATTGAGAATAATACTAATTTTTTTTAAAAATAACATAAAAACATAAAATACAGTGGTAAAGTTAAGACATTTTACAGTTACACAATGCACTTTTTTTTTTATAAAATATAATTATACATATACAGAATTATAAATGTAATTGAAATAATTTTTAACAACTCTAAATATATAAACACTTGACACAAAACTTTATGCAGTATCGAATGTAGGATAACACTTTTATTATGGCACTTTATGTCTCTACAGTGTCTTTTTACATATCTGAAAACATACATGTTGATGCCAATATATATCTGTGATGACCCAATATGGACCGATGATATTAGCCTTCCGAGGTATTGGTCGGGCTCTGACAAAAACTGGTTAACGTGACGTTCAAAGTACATAAACATGCACACCCAGTGTAAGTGAAGTTGGTAGGTTTAGATAGAAAGTGAGGGTTAGTATGCTGAGATCTCACTGAGACAGACTGAGTTGACATAACAAGCTGTGAAATATCACAAAGTATCGAACAAATCACTTACTAGACTACAACAAGCAGCATGTAAAACCCTGTTGTCCCACACATTTCAACGGGGCCCCAGTGATCCTAAATATACTTTCTGTCTTGTTATGCTAGCAATCAGTGTGTTTGAAGTGATGAGAACTTATCTAAAGAGCAACACGCTCGATATGGAGTTCTGGGCAGAAGTAGAGGAGATGAGAGGAGCTGCACCGTCTCCTTAAGAGAAAACACATTCCTCTCACGCACTTAGACGTGGACTGCACTCTTGTTCTGCCGCTGTGCCAACTGCTCCCGAGGCTCAGTGCTGGACAGGGACTCAGTACATGCTTTTAATGATACAGTGGATCTGTTCACATCCCTCAGGGGTATACGCACGGTCCAAACACGGCAACCATGCCAAAATCAACTATCTATCGTTGGAGTGGAACCGTTGAGGGTTGAGGCACAGGTCTGGTGCAGCAGGATTATGTAATACTATCTCTTTGCGTATGTGAGACTGGGGATGAGTGCTTTCTATCAGATAAACTCAATACCAATTTCGACATTGGAAATGGTTCATGCTGTTAATTTCCAAAGACAATTCGACCTAAACAATTTGCTGTAACATCTTTGTTGAAGGAATATTGATTGACCAGATTTTGGAAAACAAAACATCAAATCAGTCTGTCTGAGTCAGTTGATGATTACAAGATATTAACAAACACAACAAGAAGTGAAAATGCTGTTAAGGCAGGACAGATAAAGGAAATGAGCGCAGGCAAGCAGCATGGGCCCCCCAAGATGCTTCAAGGTGTCTACCTGATGTCGAGCGTGTGAGTTCCGTCGTCCGCGGCTACAGAGAAATGACGCAAGAGCCACAGATGGAGAGAGAGAGAGAGAGACAGAAAGAGAGAGAGAAGCAAGACCCAGATTAGGACCACAGCAGCTGCCCATCAAAGCTTTTACTAAGAGTGCACCCTCATTCCACTCTGTGCTGGCATCACACCCAAAAGAAAACAGTGGGAACTGGACAGGACAAGGCAGGACCGGACATGGTCACTGGTGGGAGGCAGAGAAAAGGCCGGAGGAGAGAGGCGGCACACCTTATCAGTCTGGCATCCGCTCACTGACTGTCATTTACCCTGCTGCTTTCACTGGCCTCTGCTCTCACTCTGGAGGAGGAGGAGGAGGAGAGAATCTCTCTGCCAGAGCAGCTCAGTGATGCCGGGTCAGCAGTGAGTCAGTGGAGCTGACTGAGACAAACATTTATCCCTCCAACTGCCCTTCCTCTCCTCCCGCAGCCCTCCGAATCTATCAGTGCCACCCCTACATCTCAGACGCCGACTGCCAGAGCTCACTTACTCATGAGGGAGGTTTCAAGAATCCATCTTAGCACAAATACGTTGTTGTTATTTGTTGGTAAGAGATAAACTAAAGCTAAGATGCTTTGGGGGAACCCACCAAAATGACCAGAAAGCCAGAGCAAGACAGGAAATAGATAGGAGAAGGAGCAATGTCAAGCGGGCAGACTGGTAATCGGTACCTTGATAAATGACTCCAAATTGCCATTAAATAACCTAACATTAAAAACAGAGCGGGGTCTAGCCCGCCGGGTGCCAGTGTGGGTTTTGAGCGGACCATTGGGATGTCTAGAATACAAAAAATGCATTAGAATAAGTAAACAATGCAGTTTTCCTTTCAGAATAGTTCATCTCTGCGAGGCTTCTCTCCAATAACTTTCATGCCCTTAAAGAACTTGAACTGAAGTTGAGGCTGACTAATCTTTAAAACCGCCCGACTTAAGATGACAGACAGGTGAATGAGGGTATTTTCAGCTGCCGCTGAGACCCATGAATTATTTTTTTTCTTTATAATCCTGTCTCTTCTCTCTCTACAAGATATCACAGGCCAGTGAAATATCAGACCTGCTGAGAGCATCATGTGTCAGCATCCACCTCATGACAGGCCCCGCGGGGCACTGCCTCTCTTAGTTTGTGTGAATGTGTGTGTGACTTAATGCAATTTGGCTTTTTGTGACCAGCAGGACTGAGATGAAAAGAGTGGAGGACTTTAGTCCCTTCTGCTGCTCAATCACAGTGACAGAACTACTCTGCACAGGAAGGACTGGTGATGAAATATCTGTTCATACCCACACAGAAAATGAAATATTTGTGACGTGAGTAAAACTTTGTTTCAGATTTCCTAATGATGTAAAAGCACTGTTACTTTACTGATATTTCACCTGAGTATAAACACCATTAATTAGTTTACTCAAAAAATTTTGTGTGCACAGAAGAAACATTTCTATTCAAAAGAGAGGACATTGTTGGACATGACCTTTCCTGTGTGATTCTAAAAGGACAAACTAAACTTCAACATAGATAGTTTTGATTATTAATATAACTAAATATTACAGAATAACATGCAGTAACAAAGTTGAATCAAATTACTTTTCTTTGCTGACTCACAATTCACTGTGAAAGGCTCCATAACTGTTTCTCATAAAGAGCTGAGAATAAGGTTATATAAGTCAAGTATGCTGATTCTGTGATGGGAATAAATGTAATAAGTTAATTCCATACTTGATCCATTTTCAAATATGCAAAACTCTGACTAAGGGTTCAACTGACCCGTCAGTTCTTATTCACTCCTCTGGTTGTTCTTGAAACCTGACGCTAAAAACATTAAAATTTCATGCGAATCTTTTGCTCTATGATTACTTAAATATTCTCCACTTTACCACCTCTCATTCCCTCTAAAGGTCTGATAAATAGTACTATTAGGACCGGGAAGTACAGTAACCCAGCCATATGATAGCAGCCTAAGCTTAAAAAAAAAACACAGAGGCTTGCACATCTGCTCAGTGCTCTTCTGAGTCTAACTATGGACTCCTCTGCTTTCATGGTCACAGAAGATTTCACACGACAATTTCCTGAGGCTAAGTGCTCTCGCATTGATGAGCTGCAACACGTCACAAAAGTTTCTGTCGTCCTCGGAAAAGAAAAGCGGACTGGATGTGTGTCTTGAATACGCGCAGGTCCGTGAAGTGTGTGTGTGTGTGTGTGTGTGAGTGTGTGAGTGTGTGCTTTACCTTGTGGTCATGTAGTCAGCTCTGTGGCCTGCGGGTGAAGAGAGAAAAGAGAAGAGATGTGAGGGGAAGCTAGACATGTGGACATGCCAGAACCTGTCTCTGAGGTCCCTGCGGTGCATTGTGCATACGCCTAGTGAAGCATTTGAAGCCTGCCATCTGTCCGCAACCGCTGGCCTCTTGAGCAGCACAAACAAAAACCCATACACACACCTACGCGCACACACACACACACACACACGACAGCTCATGGCTTGCACAGAGACTTATACAGGCAACTCTTTAGTTACATCGACCTGGCACACAGTTGTACGTTGACAACTGACACCGGCACGGCCAAACAGAGACACACTAATCATTAAAGTAATACACAGAGCTTCAAGTTTGGACAGGCAGAGTAAGATTTAGCACAAAATAAGTTCCAAATGGTTTTGGAGAACAGGAGTAGTTTTGAATATGGCCATCTGTTCCCGTGAACAGGATCTGACCTGTCTGTGTATCTGAGTGACTCATACTGTACCTCAGCTCATTGACAGCAATATGATTAAGGGGCACGTTGGAGAAGCAGGAGACTTTTCTCTTCCTCATTAGGACACGGCTCCATCACTTATTTAAGCAGACAGTTTGACTGAGACCACCAGGACTGCAGGTTAGCACGGTGACTGACAAGACACACTTTGGGTTGACGGTAGATTAGCTGAGGCCTCCAGGAGATCCCACCAATGTAGAACAAGGGGAGACCCGTCGTAATGACCACCACCCCTCTAATACATTGCAGTCCATTAAGTTTGGAGCAAATCAATCACTAAGACGGATAATACGAATTCACAATCCCCCTCAGCTCTGGCTTGCCTGGCTAAAACCCAGATTACTGTCTAGGAGCTTTGACTAGTGGAAAAAGCAAGCAAACAATGGGAAATTTGCCATGGAAAAGACTGAAATTGCTCTGGAGGACTGCAGAAAAAAAAAGAAGACAAAATTCAATAACCAATTGTTAGTTATGTTGGCTGTTTGGACACAGATTAGAGCTAATACATCCTCATTTTTGGCTGGAGGAAGGCAGGTGGAAGGTAAGAATAAAGTACTCGACACAGTGTGAGAACGAGAACAGTGGGAGCTACGAGAGGAGGGTAAAGTAAAGCGATTGTGACCGTACCTTCACCAAGTGTCCTCTTCAGCAAGTCATGTTTGGCCTGCAGTTTGGAGATGAGATTGCTGCCCTCCAGAAACTCCCGGAATTTCTGTGGAGAATTGAGAGTAATTACACGGCGGCCCTGAGTGCCAGCTACAGTGCCCACTCTTAAGATAGCAATCTCCGATAAGGCAGCCAAGGGCAAAGGACACACTGAGAGTCTTTTTAAAGCCTTTATCAGAGCATGTCCATCTTCAGACTGGAACAGGATAGCGGCTGGGCTTACAAAATGGAAATATTTTGGGAGAGTTACCCCTCTGCCGGCAGATCAAAGATTTCAAAAGGGGGCTAAGTGAATAAATTCAGAGTTTTAAGTCCAATAGAATTTATAGATTAAGCTTTTTAATTTCTCCATAGAGGCTTTGAGTTCATATTCTAGAGATTTTCGTAGCATCTATTAGAGTGTGTAATCAGACATGGGAAATGTGGCGTTTTCACTTTTTAAAATATCTAAATATAGAAAGCTAAACGAGGCATCAAAGAGTCTACAAGAGAGATTTATTTTTATTTTCATACAGAAATATAAGACATCTTTGAAGGTTTTTCCTCTTTCTATTAAGCACCCTTTCTTCTCTTCAGCCACACATCTCTACTCACCATGAAGTAGAACTGCTCTGTCTCCTGCTGGTTGGCCCTCCTCTTGGCAATGCTGGGTTTGCTGAGGTACGTCTCCGACACAGTGGACTTGACTGACTCGGTGGATCTGCTGTGGTGGAAACACTCGGACACGTCATAGTCTTCGATGGTCACCATGTCCTGGATGGTGGTGAGGGTGGCCTCTGACGTCTTTTTGATCTGAGCGAAGAAGGGATGGAGGGAAGATGTTGAAGAGTCATTTGCCAGAGGAGAGACCGCCCCGCTTAAAAGCTTGATGTCATCTCTTCACTTTCACCACTGCGGCGTACTAAGCAGCTTGAATCATTACACTTCCTAAAAACCTCTCTTGCTATCCTATGACACTCTGAAAAATTCAGGTGGTTTCTGACAAGACACACATTCCAAAAAAAAAAAAAAACACTATCCCTTGAACATGACGCCCAGCCAAAGCAATCAATTTGCATGCACTCAGAGGGGCCAGAGGTGAGTAGGAGATGGTACATCCAGTTGCAGGCTTTTAAGATTCATTTCCATAACCGCCTCTTCCCTGTCAACAGAACTGCTTCTCTTGGAGCTTATAAACGTCAGGACTTGGCCAAACATGCCCCGCCACTTACTGAGAAAGATGTTCGGCGAGGGAGTGCTGCAGGCCATGACTGTGTCCAGTATACAGTGTGATCACACAAGACAAGAGAGGATGTGACATACAAATAAGAGGGCAAATGAGTTTCTAATAGCCCAATAAAAGTTTAAGACATCAAAAGCAGATAAAAATGGATTGTTCTTGCAGTATAGTGTGATGGAACAAGAGTCTTAGGGCCAACGTTGGCTAAAAAAAACAAAACAACAATGTTATGAGAATAAAGCTGTACTTTTGAGAAATAATCATAATTTATGATAATAAAACTGGAATTCTTGTGAGAAGAAGTGAAATAAAGAGGATTTAACTAAGAAAAAAGTTGTATTATTTTGAGAGTAACATTTTAATATTTTGCTATAAAAGTTCTCATAGTAGGAGAATTAAAAAAAGTCTCTTTTTAGGAAAAAATGAGAAAAAATCATTATATGCAACTTGTCCTCAAGAGTGGCCCTAATTCTACATTAAATACAGGGCCATATGGGCAGAGGACATTTGCAGAATGAGGAAAAATAGGGATAGAAAGAGAGAGAGAAAAAAATAACGGAGACAAACTGACAAGGAGGAAGAGTCTAGAGACTGTAAAGTGTGAGCAGGAATCACTGATGTGGAAAAGCTGCAGAGGAAAAGAGGCCCAGCTGATGTAGAAACACCAACAACTGCCTCTCAGGAAAAATTCAGCAAAACGCTCCTCTGCATTCAACAGAGACACTGCGGGAGGGGGGGGGGGGGGAGTGGAGCGCTGTGACCATCGCAGCTTGATTGTGTGGGCTTTTAAAAGGTGGGGGCATCACAGGTCAACGGGGCCCTGAGTGAGGCGCAGCTGGAATTCCTCCTAATTATGTTTAATGATCAGGAGGACCCCCACTCAAATGTGTCACCATTTCTCAATTATTAAGGGAGTCTGACCTCAACACTAATGAAAGAACTAACTGTTACACACACAGAGACAACAGTGGATAATAGCTTGTTTTTAACTGCATGACCTGTGACTCATTTGGCCTTTAAAAAAAAAAAGAAAAAACCCCACCTGAACAGCAAGGTGGACTTCACCTCTTTCATGTGTTGCTGTGATGGATTACAGTGCTGACACGTATGCCTCTGTGCACAATGTGAGTGTAGTTACAGTGTCATCCATCCCATTGGAAAGCAAAAACACACTGCAGGTTGGAACAAGGCTAATGACAATGTACAAAAGGAAATTGGGAATTCTGGGATCATAAAACTTCGCAAAAACATCATCTTGTCTTGTGACGACAGTCAGGGATTGTCAGTTGGTGATCAAAGGATTGATTTTCTGTGCCAGAATGAAAAAGAACCTGCTGACTCTAATAGACAGAGAGAAAGGTAATGAAATAAAATGATAGATCGGTGATGCTTGAGTCCTCTCCTGTGAGATTTAGACAAATCAAACATCCATGACGTGTCCCTAAAATAGATAACTACCTGCCACAAAAAGTCATTAGTTCTGCATTCTGAGTGCTTTTGGTCTCCCTCTCCTCGTGTCCCTGCAGCCTCATCCTGGGTGGCCTCGTGGAGGCGAGAGGCCCAGCTGTCATCAGAAAGACAGGACCCATGCATGCGAGAGAATTGCTCCCAGTGAAAAAAAGCTGTTGGGTTTATCCATTATTCAGCAGACGAATAGTTACCAGTGTTCACTGCTGGGCTCAATTACAACGGAGCTCTTAGAGAGACATGGTGGACATTCTCATTAGTCCCTGCCGCTGCACAACAGACCTGGAGAAAGTCCCTGGGATTTAGTTAAGTTTGTTTATTTTAATGCAGAACCTTCACCCAAGTGTCTTCTACGGTGCTATATCAACAGTTCGGCAATTGATGAGCCAAGTCTCAGTTTGGTTTACTTGTGGTAAACGTTTTCTGAGTTGAATATAAGTCATGTTCCATTCGCCACACTTTTGAATCAATGTTATACTACGGGGCAGCCGTACAACGTCACTAACAGTTATTTCAACACCTATTATCTCATCTCAGAAGGAAAACTGCTGTCCCCAGCTTTCAACAGACCCTGTAGTAAGTGTGTAATCTGCTGATCATCCCGCTATGAACACACACACATGCACAGGCTTTGATGTGCCTCCCTGAGATTTATCTGAGGAAAAACAAACACTCCCTGCAAAGGAGATGGTTTTAGATTGCCCGGGTTTAGTGTGAAAAGTCTTGAGAATAACCGTAAAGTGTGCTTGTGTATCTGGTGAAAAGACGGAAGAGAGTAGAGGAGGAAATCATCATCTGTGCCGGCTCTGGTGCATACAGAGGCAAATGAGATCTAAATGGCCAGATTATTAAATCTGAAAAAGAGATGAACCATGCTGACTGATTGAGGAGCTGCAATGAACGGTGTCTTTAGAGTAATTGTAATTGTAATTTCTGCCGTGACTCACACAGCAGGGTGATGTTACCCCAACCCCTCCAAGTGAGAGTGAGATCCAAAGTCTTCCTCCCCACATCGCACCCCATTCACCACTGATGCAGAGTAAATTATTCAGCAATGTTTTCTTTCACCATTTCACGGGAGTCAAAGAGGTTTGAGGAAACAGCTGCACTTCTATTAAGCACTGCCCTGCAGCTTTTCCTGGCCGGACGAGCACGGACTCTCATGCTCTCTTGTACATTTGACAGTCGTGCTTGTAGGTCGACACAGAGCTTTGAAAGTTCATTTTTCAAGGATGTATCTGGCACGCTGTGCCCAGGAAGAGAGGCCATCTGGTGATCCTAACACAAGGCAGCAGCGCCCTCCAATTCTGACCCACCAGGACATCCGCTTAGAGAGGCAGGCAGACAAGGACATGAAGCACCAGAGCTTGTCATCATACCCCCACACACACACACACACACACACACACAAGGGTGCAGTAATATTGTACATACTGCATGCAGTGTGAACTGTGATGACACCAGCAGGACCCAGACCAGCCTGGATACACATCATAAAACAACACACTGAGTCTGAATGATAATTAGTAGGGCTGCAACTATAGTCTATGAGATGTCAAAGGAATAATAAAAATTGCCCAGGAAGAGAGCACAAGGTCATATTTTGAAATGTCTTGTTCTCTCTGGCAAACAGTCCAAAACCCAAAAAATATTAAGTACAATGATATCAAACATATAAAACCAGTAAATCCTCACATTTAAGAAGCTAGAACCAGCTAATATTTAGCATTTTCTTGCTTGATTAAAGTCATAATCCTTAAAATTTTCATGAAATCAAAGCCAGTTTTTGATATGATTTATGATCAGCATTTTGGCACATTTCAGCAACAGCCATATATAGTTGTTTAATTGTTAGTGGTGGAGTCCGCCATTCCCGTGCTGGATTCAAATTGCCTACGAACATACAAGGTATTCACAGGACACAATGCATGCATTTAATCATGTTTTTAATTGTCTCTCATTGATATCAGCCTCACTGTTTACTGTTCACTCTCTTAATGCTCTATCAGAGCTGTATCAAGTTACCACTAATGCAAACCCCACATTTCCTACTGCTGCTAGTTCACTTTAAAAGCATTCAACTGGTGAAACATGGAGTAACTTTTATTGTGAAGCAGTCACAGGAGATGCTAAATATTTGTCACAGAGATTAGTGCTGACAGCAATCATTCATCAAAAATGCACCTACAAAGTCCTCAGCTGGGTAATCAACTTGCATTCTCGCATTTCTGACAAAGTAGCTACTAAAGGAGCATTTGTTGCATTCTGGAATATCTGTCGGATTATACGGCATTTGCTGTTACCATAGGTAACCAAGGGATGTCGCCAAATAAATCAGGACTGAACTCTTAAGGATTATGACTTTAAACAACTTTAAAAATTAATTGATTATCAAAATTGTTGCTGTATAATTTTTTGCCCAAAAATACAGCTATCTTAGTCATCATCGTTCCTTCCTGTAGATGTATTTTCAGTCAGTTTCACTTAAAAGAAGCTCAAGCCACAGTGGATGTAGAGGAAGTTGAATGACATGTTCCTGTGTTTCTGTTAGTCTTTGTACAGGCATAAGAGAAAGTGCACTGATGTGGAGGGAAGGAGAGAAACAGAGGATAGAGACAAAAGGCAGTGAGAGCTCATAGAAGGGAAGCAGGCCAGACGTTATATACAAGCCAGTCTGATGGACGTGATTGCACTCTGTGAAACAACAGCAGTCTTCCCTATTGGCCTTTGTTTTATATTTAAAAAAAAAAAAAAAAAAAGTCGAATTACTCAAGCATGCTGCAGACAGATTAAAACAATACAGCCTGCAAAGATGCACCTCCAGTGTCAAAACAGAGCAACAAAAGATAGGTTTGTGCAAATAAAAGCGAGACAGTGAATTCTACCGGCGGGAAAAAAAATTGAGGCTTCACAGAGAGGGTTTGATGGCTACCTGCAGGGCATGAGAGAGAGGAAAATATAGAGTGTGTATGTGTATATGCAACAAAAACTTTAGAGATCATCAGCAACTATTCTCTGTCTCAGCTTGGATGACTCCATGATGGCTAAAGTTAACTTTTTCTTTAGTAGCTTTAATACTCCACATCTTGCAACCAACAAATGGCAGCATAACGGAACTCCTGCATCTCTTGCAGACAACAAAACCAGAGCGGTATAGAATATTTTTGACGTTTTCGAATCCCCTATCAACCGCAAATACCTGGATATTGAGTTACATTTATTTGCACCGTTTTACCTCTTCGTTTTCGATCTTCAGAGTAGCTAGGCGAGACTGCAGCTGCTGGAACCTCAGTATGAGCTCCCCGTTCACTGGTGGCTGCACTGAGATCTGACACACCTGGGGAAAGAGGAAATAGACTGTCAATGATCAGCAACCTGAAATTACAACCTACTGGAGGAACAAGGAGGCCAAGTAACCTTTGGTTTAAACAGGATATAGGAATCCAAATTCTTCTTCAATTGCAGAGCAAACCACAGTGAATTCTGCTGACTGAATGCAGACAGCCGCACAACAACAGCTAGTAAACAGACATGATATCAGCGGTGGTATTGCCAGCCAAACAGTAAAACTCTTAACACATGGTGAGCTACATGACTGCAGGGTGAGGAATAACACATAATTTGTCAATTGCAGTGCCCCATAAAACCTGATCTGGCAGCTCAGACGCAGTAAAACGCTGCACTTAAGCCACTGAAAATCAGACCTCATTAAGTCTGAGACTTTTTTTTTTTTCTAAAATCAACTCCAAATTCACCTCCATGTTGTTCAGTCTATCTGCAGTATGCACTGAGCACACAGATGTCTTTGGAGCATTTCCACACTTAATAATAAAATTTTTAAAAAAAACAAAACATATATTTTATTGATTCAGATTTGGTCATGTAACAACAACCCAATTTATATAACGACTACACAATTACATCAGATATTATCATCATCACACCACCTCTTGTTAAATGAACTCTGTACCTCGTCTCCCATGTGAGGCTGGAACTCGAATTTTGCTGGTGGGCAGAAGGCTGTAGGGTACATCTCCATGAACCTCTGTCGATCACTGCGTGGGTCCAAACTGTCCACAGCATTTTCGATGATGTCAAGACCCTCGTGGCGTGACGTCTCAAGGTTGTATTCGGCTGACAGGTAGGTCCGCAATGCCCGATTCAGACTGGCGTGGTACCCCAAATCACAGCACTGGATGGAAAGAGGAGGATCAACGTAAAATGGAAAATCATAAAGATGAGTAGTTATAATTTGATGAACCTTTTAAACTTTTATTTGAAATACTTTGCGAGCACTCAGGACAGGTAGGAAAACTGGAGACAGCTGAATCCAATGTTTTCTGATACTGTTTAAGGTTTGTTTATATTAGTAATATCAGTAAATCCGGAAAAAACAGGCCAATAATTTCATATGATCAGTTCAAAAACAAAATACTAAAGAATAATGTTGAAACATACCTGTAATTCAATGGTATATACTCAAAGAAATAAGACACATTCCACTACTAAACCATGGTTGTCCATTCACTTTTTCAGCCAGCAGTGTTGCCTCTGTGTTACACAACCTCAATGTTACCTCCAGGACCTAATGCTGATTCTTAATAACTAGAACCTTGGCCAAGGTCTCTCCTGGGAAGACACATGAGCCCCAGGCACACAGTCACATAGTTATACACACAAATACGACATGGCCTGACTGATAGGCAAACAGGATACCACTACCAGCCAGCATGTACACTTTGTTTTTGACTATAAAAAGTCTCCTTCATCAATAAACAAATGTGTACAAGCCTGCAAATACAGCTCACGCAGAGCGCATCCCGCACACAATCACACACACACACCCTGGTGAGATGTGAAGGCTTGTGAGCAAAGCGGGGAGCAAGGGAATTTCAGAGCACAGCATGCTGCTGAACAGAGGTTGCGTTTCTCTTCTCCTTCATTCCTGTCTGGAATATAAAACCCCAAATGCTCACTAAAAACCCGGCCTTCTCCTGTTTCCTTAGAAACACCACAGAAAATAGTGCTGTAAGTTAGTTTCTCTAACAAAATAATAACAACCCAGGTGAGCCATATTATAAATAAGTCATGTTTATTGGTGGGGTAGCGGAAGGTCAAACAAAGCAATCTGCTGGCAAGGCAGAGTAAAGAGACCTGAGTGCTGTAGTGAATGGAGTGATGACCCACAGCTGTAAATGACAAAAAAGGGGGTCAGGGCCAATCCCAGACTCCATTCAGCCTGAAGAGAGTCTGAGAGATGTGGAAAATATTCAAAACACTGACATACTGTCAGAAAAACACGGTAGAACTGAATATAATATGTGGGATTTCAATAATGACATGGAGAGAGGGGAAAGAGGAAAGAATAGTTTTTCTTCACAAAATTTAATAAGCTGCTTTACAGTAGTTCTGTCCCACACTGTAATTTCCATCCCACAGTCTGGTGTCCTAAAATGTCTTTTATATTAGTCCTGGCTGCTAAAGTCATCAGTCTCTCCTCTGATTATGATTTTCAAACTCTTCTAAAGGTCTGTGAAGGTGGTTCGTCTGCATGAGGAACACAAAGAAACATAAAAACTTCTCACATGAACCTTAGGTGGTATAAAACTCCAGAGAAAGACGGATGCAAAATGTGTTGGCACTCTGTTTATGTAAGCGTGTCTTGAGCAAAAACTTTTTTGAGTCTTATTGCAGGCAAATAAGCCTTTGGTGAGAATGAAACTGTCTTAGAATAGTACGTGGTTTTATACTTACATCAATTAAGTCCGACAAGTCGTGGATGTAGTATTTGAAAACGGAGGAGTTTGACGCTTCCAGTGTCAGTAGGTACTCGTTCCGCGCTTTGATCGACTTCAGCTTGTTCTCGGAGTACTTGGCTTGACGCTGATGAGAGAATTAGAGGCAAGAATGAGAAACAGACGAGCAAGAGAGGAGGAATGTAATGAGTCTGGAAGTGCCTTTCTGACAAGTGATTGTGCTTTTATGTCTGCACGCACTGCGCATCACGCAGCTGAGACTGGATTGCCGGCAAAGCAACAGCTTCAATAAACATAAGAGCAAAAAAAAAAAATTAAAAATAGCCAAAACAGGAACAAGAACAGAAATAGAAAAATCTAAACTAAAAGTGTCCTTCACTTCATCTGGGATACGTCTGAGCCACCTGTCTTTATCCTACACTTCCTCTCAACCAGACAAACAAGGCTGTTAGTTAGTCACCATCCACTGACCAATGGGCTCCGACTCACGCACTTCCAAATCATCCATATTTTAACACTTCCCAAATGCATTGCAAGAAGAGCGGTGTGAGAAAAAAATTCCTTTCCCCTGGACATTTAACAATTTGTCACAGAGATTTAACAGAAAACAGGCCCCTTCAGAGAATGTAAAGCTGTAAAAGACTCTGTTCAGCAGGACTTCTGAGCAAAGATAGTGTTCTTGTGGTTGCACGTGATAACAAATACATGTGAATATGAAAGTGCTTCATATCCTGATCAGATGTTTTGTTATATTCAAAGTACTAAAAGATGCTTAATGTCTAATGGAAAAGTGGATGGTGTGACTACTAACTGCTGATGGCTGCCTTTTAGTTTACACGCAACTGCCACAAATTGGACTGGAATGGTTTCGGAATGTAAACCCCAGGCGTTTTACCTTCTCTTTCATCTTCTCAATCTTCTTCACGGAGTTGCGCTTCTGGTATTTGTCCTCCATTCGGATGCTGAAGACAGGATCTCCCCTGCCAATCTGCTTCTCCTCTTGCTTCTCAGCCTCCTTCAGCTTGCTCTCGGCGCTGATGCTCTCCGAGTGGTACATGTGGTAGGTCTTCATCACCTGGAGACACAGAAAAGGATCTATGATGTGGAGAATAAAAATAATTTCTAATCTCTGTCATTATTTCATCCAACTATAAAGCAAGAACTCTCTGTCTGTCTGTATGTACATATGTACGTATGTATGTACGTATGTATGTATGTATGTATGTATGTCCTTCACATATCTCAAGAACTGTTCATCCGAACTACTTCACACTTGGCAGGTGTGTTGCTGGGGACCGAAGGATGTGCAGTGTTGAATTTGGTGCAATTTGAACATGCAACACGTTCAATATTAATAAACACTAAATAAGCTAGAGATAAGCAAGTCACTCCAATCTGCAGCAGTAGGGCCCAGAGGCTGTTCTGGACTCAGCAACTGAGTGACAGAGAGACAGGCTGGTAAGGAGAGACAGTGGTTGACAGCTTTCTCTGAGAGAGAGAAAGCCTGTGAATGACAAAAATAAAACGTTATTTTCTTATTGTTTCACAGCAGTTATGTTCTAAAGCACGAATAATTAACCATCAAACATTCAACAGGTGATTTACTATGGAGACAGATGCTCTTGGTTTCTGTTTCTTTTTCTTCCTCTGCATTTTTCCTCATACATCCAACTCATTCAGCAGTAAATATAAAGAACAACAGGACAAATCAGTGTTGTTTTTTCCCCTCATGTGTGAATGCTGTGCACGGCAGCTGAAGAGCGTGCAAATGAGAGAGAGAGAGGGCGCAGTGTACCGAGGAGAGGGAGCGGTGGAAAGCTTTCTCTGAGACAGAAAGCCCGTGAATGAGATAAAAGACTGACCAATCAGTGGTCTACAGTGTTTTCACGTCACCTTTTAATATCGGCTCAGCTCAAGAAAAGATTTTTCACATAGCGTGCTCTAAAAAAAAGAAAAACAGACAGCTTTTAGATTCTTAGCTTTTATACTCGCTCAAATGATCCGAACTGAAGCCACAGAAAATAAACCATCTAAGAGCCCGATATGATTGATCCACTTAATTTTAGAATGCATGTTTTTTCAAAAGCTCTGTTATGTATTGTATTTTTAAATGCAGCCCTCATTATACTTGAAAAGAGAAAAGACTCACTATTACAGTACTTAACATCTGAATGTTAGTTTCTTTCATGTTGTTGGTGTTAATACTCATTCACACCTCACATCAACAGTATTCATTTTTCTATGCGTTGAAGCAGCAATACCGGAGGCCAAGCAATAGGTCCGTTCCAAACCGGCATGTTTTGAAGGGGCACTGCACTAGTGTGCAAGATTGACAAAAGGCAACACCCTGAAACTGAGGTCTCTGTTAAAAAAAAAAAAAAGTTGTCTCAGGTCAGTTTCTCTGAGGTCAGGGGTGAAAATAAACCTTCTTCATAGTCGAGACTGACCTTTTGTACCCACAACTGAGGCTTTCATCATTTGACCCGCTCATTCATCTCAAATCGATTTAACTCATCTCACAGCAGGCGGTTCGTCTCTCGCTAAACCACAAACCAAAGACAGATTCTGTCTGGCCCTTTCATACAGGGCACTCATACAACCACAACAACCACAAATCACTACAGCTAAATGTAATGCTGCCTTAACTGCCTCATGTTAGGAAGGGGGGAGGGGGGGGCATTTAGCTCTTGTCTTTGAAGTCAATTCAAGTGAATACCTTTTGAGTTTTTATTAAAGGTGTAGCAGTTGATTTTTTTTTCTGTTTAACATGTAGCATATACTCTCAAATAGATTTAAATGGGGATATTTCTTATTGTGCAAGCTATAATGGAAAATAAGTTGAACCCTTTCACTCCTTGTGTCATCACAATGCAGCTATTCAGTACAAGAAAAATGCATTATCTTGATGGTGAACTGTTGATTAGAGCTACTTCCTACGGTCTGAGTCATCATCGTAAGAAAAGGTAAGAGTGTGTGCGTTACATACTCCTTGAACCCATTAGGCAGTGACTCAGTTGTTCAGCAACAGGTAAACCACAAAACACAAGCAATGAATTCTTCAAGGGCGGAGAGACCAGAAAGATTATAAAAGTCTTATTAACAACGGCTCAGAGTGTATTTCGTCAGGAGAATGGAGGACAAAGACATCTGGGGGCTCTTAGGACAGTGCAGATGAATCTCTGGCTGTGGAAGAAATACTGATCTGCAGCCCCTTTCACACATGCAGTCTATCCCTGAAATGTTCAAGAATATTTCCTGCTGTTACAAAAAAGGTTTGCAGTTACACATCTATCTGTTTGTGGGTGAAAAAAGTTCACACAGAACTCAACTGAATGTGTGAATCCCAAGTTTATAGCTACAAATCAAATCTACGAGTACAATTTAACAATGAGGATTGGTGATGGATTGCTTGTTAACTAGTCGTTTAAGTTACATTTTTACTGAAATAAGTCCACATTTACCTACAAAATGGGTGACGAATTAAATAGTGGCTCCTAACGTTACTTAATTTTTAAAATATCATGCATGTTGCTTGTCTTACACCTACAAACAAGGCCTGTTTCAAATTGTATATTTTTATAAGGGAGTTCAGCATGAGTGTTGATAAGTTCAGAGCCTCAGAGGCTGTTCAGTTGGGGCGTGCTTTAAGCACCCTCAGTGGACACGCCCCCAGCATTTCAGAGCATCCCCATTGGCTATTCGGGAGGAAGCGTCAAATGTGGGACAAAAATATTTGTACTGGCAGATTCTGTGTGAACTTTTTTCACCCACAAACAGTTAGATGTGTAACTGCAAACATTTGCGCACTCACACTTTGGAAATTATTTGTGCAAATCTTTTTCAGATATGGTGATACACAGCTACAATGCATATGACCCTAATTTAAGCCCATACATTTGGAGATGCCAACTTGTATAGTGTCAACTTTAAAATGCAAACTGATCCAGATCTTATAGAGGTCATTGAATCATGTAGAATCATGGGTGTTATAGTGTGTGAGTCTAAATCTTTCCATATAAACAATCCTTTGCTTTTTGCATTAAATTAGTTAAAAAATGACAAATATACAATATTGTGTGAATATCTAATCAGAAGTGAGACTTGATCAAACCTTTTTGATACAAAATCTGTCTTCAGTAAAGCTAAATGAGTTTGAGTTCATGGCATTTGGCCAAATTTAGTGAACTGAGAACAAGGGCAGAAAATACACTCAAACACCCAGGAGAAGACAGCAATATAGAGCACCTGTGGTTTAACCTGGAATGAACCAACTCCAGAAAATTACAGCTCCACAACCTGTGTATGCAATACACTTGTCTGCACCAAACCTCAACTCCAGTACAAATAGAGACTCACCCATCTCAAAATCTAAACAGCTTTCTCCCAAACTGAGTTATTTCTGTATGAATGGAACAACAGAGCAAAGCCCGATTTGTCTGGAGCCCTTTGCCTTTGGTGAGGTTTGGCCTAACTGGAACCAGTTTAGAGATGGGTGACTGACCTTGGGCCATGTACTCTTTACTTACTGGTCTGGAGTCTGCCGCTGCTGTGTTTACTTTGCTGCTTCTTTTAGAGGGACATATTTAGAGACAGACCAGACCTGTTATTTCATTGGCGGTAGCCGACATCGGGACTGTGGCTGTCTGATGCAATAGCTACCAGCGTGTGTGTGTGTGTGTGTGTGTGTGTGTGTGTGTGTGTGTGTGTGTGTGTGTGTGTGTGTGTGTGTGTGTGTGCGTGTCTCCTCCCACAGGGGCTAAACCAGGTCAAATCTGGAGTGCGGACTGTGGTGAGAGTGACACACATTGAGTTTGGAGTAACACGTTGTTGTGTTTGGAACACATCGACTCCGCTCTAGTCCTCAATAGTGAGTCACTGGAGACTATCAAGCAAACTAAACTGCTCTTCGCTCTATCTCTCGGGAGAGCACCAAACCCGCCTTGGCTCATATCTCCATCTGTGGAAATCCCAAGTTACCACGACGATCAATGCAGTGATCATAACATACAGTATCTGAATATCTGACTATATGAGTTAGTTTTGATTGATGAGCAAACTAGTGCACACTGATCATGCTAACAATGTCACTGATTTAAGTGAGGTGACATGGCTGACTGATGACACACACACACACACCTTCCAATGTTTTTTAATTATTTTTTTGGGTTAAGAATGAGACATTTTGGTATCAGGTGCACTGTGGTAGATTCAAGTGCTGTTGGTCACGGTGTAAGTGTTCATGTCGATAAGTTACAGCCTTGCTAGAAAATGAAAGGATGGGCCCCTGGAACAGTTGTTTGAGACCCTAGAGAAAGTCATACTGACATTACATTGCTTGATCATTGCTTGTTGTGGTTGATGCCTGTGAGTGATCGAAAGTTAGGAGACAGTATAAACCGATAGCAATAGTATGTAAACATCACTGGATACAAGTTAAAAAAAAAAAAAGAAAAAGCCGAGATTCATCCAGGTAATCTAAGAGTGCACCAGATCAACATGTGTGAGGCATTATACTAAGCTAGAAGGCTACCAGGGCTGATTGTGGTAATTAAGGCAGTGGAATTAGCTATTGATTGACCAAGGTCAGAGCAACACACAGACTTACAGCAAATGCATCGAACAGAGGAGATGAAATAGGCTTTATAGGAACTAGACTGCAGATGTGCGGCTTGTATGATGCAGAAGTTTGATGGTCTGGTGAAATACTACTCAGACAAACAGAAACTTAACCTCTAGGTTCAAAGGTCTGAAGCCAGGGCTACATTTACTATGCTGTGTTTCTCAAAATATGTACAGCGTGCGTCTCTGTGAGCTAGCGGTCTACGGTGTAGCATACAGAATATACTATGTCTACAATTCAGGCTGGGGATTTTCTGTTGCATGTCTCTCTGTCTCTACTGTCAACTATTAAAGTAATGATGCCAAAAAACACAAAAAACAATCTTGAAAAATATATATGGCAAGCTTGTTACTTTTTCGCTGCAACCCCCCTGGTGTGGCTTTGCATGAATTTGTTTTGAAGAGCAAGAAAACACAGCTGATAAAAACAACAAAACATGAACTCCAGTGAGTCGAGCAAACATGACGATGACACTTTGCATTTTGAACAGCGGGTCCATGATGGTATAAAGATTATGTTTTCATTCTTTTATGCTGTAAAAATGATTTCCCTACAGTTTTGAACAATCCTCTTTGTACTGGTCTATTTGTTTGAATGTTAGATACAGGACATCTAACAGATATCCCTGAGCTACACGTTAAAGACTTCAAGCTGTTACAAATGCAGTCAGTGCTATAAACCAGTCTCAACCGCAGCAAAGACCAATATACTTAAGTGCATTAGTAAAAAGAAGGCAGGCATTACTACTTACTGTGTATAGCTCATTTAGGACCTTCATTAAGTCTTCCTGGAGCTGAAAGGCTATTTCCTTGCTCTGAAAATGAAACAGACAGAAAAACAATTAGACTTACATTGCAAATTGCTAATTTGACAAAGTGATACGCTATGTATCACTATGTTTCTTCCAGACAAAACATTATAGTGAAAGCCCCTTTCAAACAATGTGACCTCATTTAAAACCATTCAAACCATAAATTCATCTCTGCTTATTATCAGGGATACTCAAACATTTCTTTATACGACCAAATTAAGAAATTAAATCCCATCATGTTTTATGTATATTAGATCTGGTATAATTCTGGGGTTTAGCAGTGATGTGTAAGCTGCAGACTCGGGTCTTGTAAGAATAGTGAGCAGCGAACAGACATTAACCTGTGACCACGGAACAGAACAGTGCATTAATCATCCCGTGTCAAATACAGGGTTTTTTGTGTGAAAGTGGCGTCACGACAGCTTTTCCACTCAAATCGTTCAACGCAGCTTGAATTTCACTGTCCACATGCTCAACACATTATCTGGCTTCTACACTTGAATGTGAGGGATTTTTTCCCCAAATATGTTAACTCAATCAGGCGTGCCACAAGGCTGACCCAGTAATACTATCACACACACACACGCCCACTTTAATGCATCTCACGGTGTGGGATACAGTTAACAGATGAGAGAGATCCCGTGATGGATTTAGTAGGGCTTTTACTATTAAATTAAGTGTGGAGCGTCCATATTTCCTTCACACTGGCTCATATACTGTATCACGTTTATGAGATTATGAGTCATGACAGTGAATTTTTGATCTCTCCACTACAGTTGATACCACGCGCCTCTACCTGGGTGATGTTACAGCCTTGGCCTGCACTCCGGGTCTTTCTCTAACCCAATTATGCTCAGACAAATCTCATTCCGGGAGCCGCTCCTGACAAAAGGCTGTGACGGTCTGAGAAGGCATTGGACCATCTAATGTAGTGGGATAGAGTAGTGATTTACTTCTGATCAAGAAATGGAGTGCACAACACAATTTCTACTATTGCAATTCTGTCAGAGTTGTTGTTGTACACACAAAGGGCAAAATGACTGATAGGAAAAGACTTTTTAAAAAGTAGGTTGTAGGGCTGTTCTTTGGTCGTTTAGCTTTAGCACTAGATTTATAAAATATGCATTAAACAAGAATTTTCTGGATCCAAAGCCATGTTTTTATAATGGTTGAATCATGGCCATCAGAATTTGTGAGCAGTCTGTCAACTGGCTTTAGCCGCAGGATCTAGTTCATACACAGATGTAAGCTGAAGCAAACCCGCTCACACCAGGATGATCCCAAACCCATAAACTAAATACATTTCATAGTGATAGCGCATGCATTTTGAGGAGCTGTTTTCAAAAAAAATATTGCTAGTTACTCAAATTATGAAGCAGTACTCATGGTAAAAAATACACTGCAACAAAACTGCATCCCAACAAATTGATGACCTGTGTATGGGATGGGATTTCCTGGCTGGAGACTAGATGAGTCACACATACTCTGCAGCCAAGCACACATGTGGCCTCCTGTGGGTTTGAGCAACGGGGAAATGTCTCTACTGAGGTCACACACCTCATAGAATCAGGGGGAACAGTCTGATTCTCAGCCCTGAAAAAAAAGATTCCTCTGGACTATAAACATGCAGACAGAGACAAAAGGAACCCTCCTGGAAACTTGGGTGCACAAACTCTCACTCTGGTCCAAGACAAGTCACTCACAGGTAAAGCTGCACGATGTCCAGACATGTGAATAGACGGCAAAGAGGATTATGCTCTCTGTTACTGGCTGCCAGGCTGGTGTCTGAAATTAGAGCGTCGTGCTGAGTGACCTGGCCGAATGGCAACATCTTCCTAGTCACCACCTGGTCCGTCACTTCCCTGATTTGTAGCTCTTACCTAATCGGAGGGCAAATAGCCTGTAAGCCTGGATAACCAGAGCTTTAGAGGGGCCAAACTTGGCAAGAGGCAACCACAGGCATGTTTGTGAATTAAGGTTAGATAAGAGAACTGCAGTAAAGTCTTGAGTTTTGGGTAAATTATAGGGTGGTCTGGTTCTACATTTATAGGAGATCTGTAATTATTTCTTGAAAAAGATGACAGTACCATATTTTAAATAGACTGCCTTTTAATTGTAAATTCTTCCATATCATAAGGATGGTAGAGATACAGGCTTTCTCCTGTGGGAAAATCCATTAGCAACCATCAGTTCAGAGGACAGAACCTTTGACTATCTGTCAGATCTAACACTCGTCAGCTCTTCTCCATTGAGAAGGCTGGGAAGTGATCCAGAGCTCAATGAAAAGCCTTCTAAGGGATCACATGAGCTGCGAGAGTGTGTTTGTGTGTGTGTGTGTGTGTGTGTGTGTGAGAGAGAGAGAGAGAGAGAGGTAAAGACGGGGATGAAAGCAAAGGGACATTAGATTCAAGACATGTTTAAAGTGCCCTAACCAGAAAAGCTGCAACTAACAAAATACTTTTAAGAACTCTTTTTTTTTTTTAAAGTAATCTCGTTTTTTAAACAGCAGCTAAATGTAACACGCATACTGTACACCTCAAATTACAAGCAATAAAGGCTGTTTACCAAATGCTGTTTTGTGTAACTGATGTCGTTGATTTGATTTGCACAATTTAGCCTCCTTTCATTTTAAAGGAATCTCAATTGAATTGGGGGTTTCCAATTCGATCCAATTTATTAAAAGGATCCTACAAATGGGTTTCCCCTTTTAAGGTCGTACCATCTGTATTCCAACCACATTAGAAAGATGAAACAACCCCAGAGAGGAGAAACCATGTCAGCCTTTGGGGAGTGGTGGGTTTCATATTGCCACTGACATTAATCATGGTATAGAGATGGCAGTTGAATACCCTGTGGGGCTTGTGTGTGTGTGTGTGTGTGGGGTACTGAGTTTAGATCTGAGTGTCTTGTAACTGTAACACAGACAAGCTGTTAAGATGCGCAGTAGAAAGTCTGACAGAGTTAGGTGGTGGATTTGGTAAAAATGTTATCTAGTGGTTAGATGAATAACTTAGTTACACAATGTAGAATTATAAAAGACGACAATTTATCCATCTTTTACCAGTAGCTTCTCTGACTATAGTGAAGGTTGCCAGATACGGTCAGGTTTCGGTTTCTATAAAAGCCCAATGGTGCCAACCCTGGCAACCCTCACTGTGACGAAAAGACTATTTTTCACTTTGGAAAGAGCTAGACTGTCCCCCCCCCCTGCCTCAAGTCTTTATGCTAAGCTAGGCTAACCACACACTTAATACACAGACATGAGGCTAATATTGATGTACTCATCTCGCTCTCTGGGAAAAAAAAAAGCTAATGAGCATATTTCCCAACATTGTTGAACTATTCCTTTAAGATATATTGTAAAACCAAGTGTTATCTTCAGCTGATTAAGCGCGAAGATCAAACACTGGGGGTGTAGGCCTCCGCTCAGCCATAAATACACGACTGTAAAATGAACACTATTCAGCACATGCTTTGCCTGTGGAAAAGTTAAAAACTGCCTCGAGCTTTAAGAAATCCAGCTTGTAGCTGCAGCCACAGAACGTGACTTCCATAAATAAAATAGGGCAGAGTAAAACAAAGAGCCAGTTGTATGAATAATGAAAACTGAATACATGTGATAAGATCTGTCCAAGCATAAAGAGAGAAAGAAAGGAAGAAAGAAAGAAAGAAAGAGAGGTCCACTACTTGACTCTTGTATTCAAACAAAGAAAGCAAAAACAGGGTCTTTCTGAAAGGATTTGCGGCTGTGGTGTCATTAAAGATGTCCACAATACGGAACTGAAGAAATAAACACACATGCCAAATGGCAAACAGGTCAACCGGAGGATGTTGACGAAGACACCAGGGCTACTCTGGGGTCCTCCTCTACTGTTCCACCTCACAGCATGAGACCCAAACATACAAGGAAATAAAAACACTAGTCTTTGATGTGCTGGAAGGATGACAACGCTACAGCTGTCTCCTAGAAGCTGTGAGGGAGCCCACGTAACATCGGGGACTTCTCTGTTGTTTGTGCCTCGTTACTGAAGCTCTGCTGAGATCAAAGGCTCAAAGAGGCTTTAATTAGAGGCCGAACCGTGTCTCAGGTCTCCTATGAACCGGGACCTCCCACCAGACTGCCGTTTGTCTGCACAGTGTCACCTGGATCCACTGAGAAACTGCATTAGAAACTTTACAGGGACAGCTATTGCACATATGGTTGGATATTGCAGATTCCAGAGCAATAATGATGCGGGTGGTGCAATGGTGGGACGGGTTGGATTTAGCAAAGTGTCTTCAGAGTTACACTAAAAACTGTAAATCAGCGTTGAAGGTACTCTATCATTATGATCATCAAAGTGTGTTGAGTGAGGGGAGGCAACGAGAGTAACATCTGAAAAATTACTGTCTGTTTCACATCTGGCCTCATTAGTAGAACCATGAGCCTTTAAACATTATCAAAAGGAAATGACTGCTGCAGCTTCCTGTTTGTGTGCTGGGGGTTCTGGTGAGTATTTAAAAACCACGCCCTCATACAATCAGATGAAACCGCAGCCTTGAAGAGATGTTAATTACTTTGAAAACGAATAAAAAAAAAAACCCTCACTTTTACTTGGAGGGTTAGATGGAGGTTTGCAGCATAGTGGAGTTAGAAAGAAAGAAAGAAAGAAAAAGTGGCAGCTGAACTGACACAAAAGGCACTCCTCTGAAGCAAGCCCACTTTGTAATTTGGGCCTGCGGTGAGTTCATGTGACTCCTGAAGCATAGGAGCTCATAATCTGTTAGGGAGTTGTCGTCTTTGTGGTGAAACAGGCAAGCAGAGGCCCGGTTTTGGTCATGAAGCCACAGTCTTCAGACGGGAGAATGGAGGCATACTGATCCGAAACTGTGGTGACCGAGGCTCCTCTGCGTTGCTCTAATTCACAAAACTAAACCACAGGACTGCAACAGAGCTTCATCCCATCAATATATATACTGTACATACAGTACATATCCTATCGTGCAACTAAATATACTTTGTTGCCAAATGAATGGGTTAATTGAAAGTGAAAGATTGTTTATATAACATGAGTGACTGGAGACATTGCTGACCACTATGAAAAATCTGGATTGTGTTAGCGGTGAGTTCAAACTTCTGTTTTGTTGATCAAAGACAAAGTCATATCTGAGCTGTTTTAGTAGAGGTCAAACATTGGTATAATAAAAATCAAGAGAGAGGGGGGTTGAAGCACTCGTGTGTGTGAGCGTGTGGGAGTGACAAATATATAGAGAGAGAGACAAATACTAGTGGAAGTGAATTTATTCTAAAGATATTTCATAAACATCAGAGTGAAATGAGTCTCAAGTCCCAAGATGAACATAGTGACATTAATGTGGACCAAAAAGGATGTTTACCTTCTTGTACCCCGTCTTTGAAGGGGACATATATGTCAGGTATGTTAAACATAGTCAACGTTCCAAAACTTGCTCTGAACACTTTGTTTGTGACCTTTTTTTCTACCTTGCGAGTTGACGTCAGCTTTTCGCCCAAGCCCATAAACTGCCGTCCGTGCCGTAGCCTTTGTTGCTATGGCTGTTCGATGTGTTGTTTGCGTCGTCCACTATCATACTGAGGATCGGATTTCAGCTCAAACATGTATGGATGTATTTAAGAAGTTGACATTTTAAGTAAAGAAGGAGAAAAAGTAGTGAAATCATACTACTATAGTTTGTTGCATGGTTTAGCCTCCGTAGCCAGCGGAAGTCTCCCAAGGGGCAGCTTCCAAGAACTGGCCAATCAGAACAGAGAGGGCTCCTTAGGAGGGGGGCCTTAAAGGAGCCAAAAGGACCTGTTTCAGACAGAGGCTAAACAGAGGGGCTGCATAAAGTGTCAGTGTGAGTTTTTTTTTTTGAACTGCCAATCATGCAAAGATATTCCAGGAGAGTCCCAGATTAGATGCTTTTAATTTACCAAAGTTTAAACTTTCTCTACAAATATGTAGTCATCAGCTATTTAAAAATTTTGATTTCTTTTCATTCTATTCAATCTCTTTTAGATTCCTTTCTCAGCCCAACCACCTAAAAGGCCTCTCTAACCCTAACCCTAAAAGGAATGTTTTGTTTTTTCCTCTAAAACCACAGAACCTACCCCTAATTTCTACCGTATTGGAAAATGACTTAAGGGCCTCAAAGCTTACATCACACATATTATAATACAGCTAATTACAAGGGTATTAGCTCACTTGTATAATCAAAATGTAAGCATGTGTTAGCATTGTCTTTGGGAGTGCCCTGACAATTATATTTAGCTTTAGTGTGAACATATTTTGTATTTTCCACCCTCACCTTCTTGAGTAGCCGCGTGGAGTCCTCGCTGATCTGCATGAACCTCATGATGACGTTGTTGAGGTAGATGTCGCTCAGTGTGGCGTGGTCCTTACTCTCCCTCCTCACTTGGTTCAGCAGCAGGTACCAACAGTTGACTGGCGACAGCAGGTTCTGGTCTTTCCTAAATAAACCAGGGAAACAGGGTTTTTTTGCATTAGTGCAACATTTTTCTGTCACCATGTCGATGTCTCAGCCCTAATTTCTTAAGATAATATTCGTCATTTTCACACGGACACTGTGACAGTTCCTTGCCAAGCAGGATGTCTACAAACACCTCAAGTGCACTGAGGCCTGTTACAAAAGCAGAAGAGAGATACGTCATATGCCTCCCTTGGTATTAAATGTCCCACATACTGCTGGTTCTGGACCTAAAATACTCTCCATATATTACAAGTATATTACACAGTTAAAATGGAAATACTTTGTATCAGTGACATTTCTGGGGCAGAGCTCATGCAATGCTCTGAGCCAAGCGGACTTCCTTCAACTAGGGAAGAGTGTGCCACAGGCTTTAAATACACTTAGTGGAATGAAGTGGGAGAAGCCATGGATGTATTTTAAGTGAAGTTGAAAAGTATTATTACATATGAACTGTGACAGTAGAAGACAGACAAGGAGGGGGAGAGAAGTCACAGCAAAGGGGAAAGATAGGGATCTGAGTGCAAAAAAAAAAAAGCTAAAGAGTAAAACATACAGCAGAGCCTGAGAGTTGTTTCCTGTGCTGTGTGCTGCTGCTTCCAAGCTAACTGTAGGACATTGTCCAGGCCAGAGTGAGCTGGGGCCCTGCGTAAGCACTGGCCTGCAGGCTGACTTCCTCTGGGTTAATCTATAACATTCCTCCTGCCTGCCAAAGAGCAGCACAGAATACGAGCGTGTGTGTCTGCGCATGTGCGTGTTTTGGAGAAGTTTTAAAGGTTGGGTCGTTGAGGTCAAGCCTTGCAGGAACCATATGGAGACTCGCCTCTGCTCTCTCCTCACAAAGTTAGTTTGCATAGATAGTCAGCACTTGTCAACACAACAGGTGAAACTCTGCACTCTGCAAGTGACCTGGCCCTGAACTAGCCTTCAGCAATGGCACAGCATCTGCTGTAAGAGCAAAAAAAAAATCAAGCATTTCTCCAAATGAACAGCTGATAAACATTCCAACCGGCTGAAAATTTCCCTTAGACTTCACAAAAACAGGAAGCAAAATGCATTTGATAAAGGCAGAGCCAAACAGGCTGACATGAAAAACATCCGAGTGTTCGAGAGCACGGTCGTTTCCTACCAGTAAAACACTGAATGAAAAAAACTGATTTAGCTAAAAGCTGAGTGATGCACTGGTGCCACATGCCCAGGCTACACGTGCAAGAGAAAGCTAGAAAAAGAGAGAGAGAGAAAAAAAAAGAAGCAGTACCAGAGCTATAGCAGCAGGACCGCTGGACAGCATCACACACACACACACACTCACTGTCAAAGAGCAATTACCATAAATCCTTTCTGAATTATGTATCAGTAGAGTGCGATACTTCCATTCTATGGCCCTAAATCTAGACGTGTGAAGACAGCACATGTGTGTGTGTGTGTGTGCTTGTGTGTTTATTAATTCATGCTCACTTTTGCATGTGCAGTTGCATAATGTCCAGGTGACCACTGACATGAAGTTGGACATCATGGACTTCTGCAAAAATGTATAAAATAGCCTCCTCAACAGCAGTCCTTTGCTTTATGTTTGATGTCCCTCTGACCACCTGTCACCGTTTTGCCCCAGTTGTTAAAAAGATGAAGCTAATTTGATTAGGGATGCAAAATAGCTCGAGTAAAAGCAGCCTGTTGGCAGGATTAGCCGATGTATTTTCAGCCAGCACTTGAATTTGCTGGAACTCACCTTATTCCTTAAAGCAACACAGCAGGACCCCTCACTGTGAATAGTTTGACCTAATTCACAGCACCAGAGCTAAACTGATACAGTACGTGCACACGTCTTATAAAAATTCAGCATGTCACACTATAGGCAGTCAACAAAAGCAGCACCCTTCTTTCACATGAAGCCTATTTTTTTTGATATCAGACACAAGGATGACCCAGAATTCATTATAAAACAGTCAAAGGAGAAAATAAAGTAAAAGTGTGTTACACAGTAGGGATGGCAAAAATTACAAAAAGGTCTAGAGAAACTCTGGGGGACATCACTACTGCACCCAAATGTTATTTCCCCATGAATCATGAATACATTTCTTCAAGCACCATGTATGTTTGTTAATGGGCTGACCTACTAAAATCAAACTGAAGGCCTGCAGTGAAAAGAGGACAGAGTGAGAAAACAAGCTGGGACTGACAGGCCGTGACGACAAAATAACCTCTGGGAGTTGCTTACCCCACATAATGGCAGGAAAATCTCTCAATGTCATCATTTCCCCCTCAGCCAGGGCAGGAACTCAGTCAGACAGACACACAGACAGATAGACGGGCCACAGGAGGCAGAGACTCAGGTATAACGGGAAACTGCTGGGGCTGTACCTGACTCTGAATTTTATCAGTCGAATCAGATTTGGCTGTTCAATATGGAGATTCAACTATTCGTTCCTTTTTTTTTTTCATACAGACTATCCAGCAATCAGAAAATCCATTGGCATGAGTTTCAGTGATGATTTCAACCACATTGACATAGTCAAATGCATCAGAGTCAAGGAACATATTTTTGAGCACTTAAAAATCAATAAAAGACAGGTGCATATGATTCAAGATTTGAATTGCGGCCTGTTTGAGTTGCTGACACATTATGTTGGTTTACTGTATGGATTTGTTGGAATAATGAGACAGGCAGCACACATGTATTTTTGTTTGTGTTTCTGTTCTGTTTGTTATTGCCTATTTTTTTTAATTTCACTTTAAATATCGAAACGTGTATGAATAAAAAAAAAGAAATAGTTTTCATTCATACCATTGGCCACTATGAAATAACTCTTCTTCAACAGGATAGGCCTACTTCTTTATTTCTCTTTAAACATAAAAACAAACAAATCTAAACAAGAATAAATTAACAAATGAAATTATTTAAGATTGGAATTATTTTAAGATGGAAATAAAAACAGTAGACCTGACATTTTTAAATAAATTCACGGAATTGTCCGCTTTCAAATAACAACTTCTCATCTTCAACAGGATCGGCTTATTTATTACGACTGCTCGACTTGAAGAATCTCAGTCGACTGAAGGGTTTTCCGACAGATTATTATCATTTTACAACACAAGGTTGCATAACGAAATGTGGTCTGTAGCCTCCCGACGCCACACACAAATGGACCAACAAACAACAAGTCACAAAAATTATTTTTTATGTTGTAGTGAAGAGGATGAATTGAGGAGTCTCACAGCCTGAGGAAAGAAGCTGGTCTGTAGTCTGGTGGTGCGACAGCGGATACTTCTGTATCTCTTGCCAGATGGCAGCATGGTGATCAGGCTGTGGCTGGGATGGGTATTGTCTTTAAGTATCCATTGGGCTCTGTGCAGGCTCCTCACCTCACTGATATCACATCAATTTTAGGGCACAGCCCTGGAAACTACTGTCCTGGAGAGGCCGGTAGGGAGACAAGCTCATTTTCAACTTGCTGCCTGCTGTAAATGCTTTTGAACGTGTGTGTTCTGTCTATTCTCGCAGCCTAAATCCAGGAGTCACTGAGTCAATGTCAACATACTTGCATGCTCATACAATAACGGGCTGCTAACAATGAATGAAAATTACCACTTAAGTATGCAGGGCATTGAAACAGGAGCTCTTATCAGCAGCGGAGGCAAAATGGCAAAGTCCTCTATTGCCTTACTGATAAGATCTTTCATTAATGAACTGCGCTGGCGGCCTTTATAGCTGCAACACAGTGACTGACGTTCATCTACAATGCGGCCTTACAGCTGCTACCAAAGCAACGTGATCACTGCAAATCCAGTTGGCCTGAGTGTATCATTTACAGGAAGATTTAAGTTTAAAAACTAAAAAGCAAGCAACAGGGTGAAGGTTTTCGGCTGAGCTCTTGTGTAACATTATAAAAACAGTTTGATTTACTTTATCAACGCATCACTTGTCCAGCGAAGACGTCCAAACGAAAATGGCGTTGAGCTTTAGTCAAATTAGATTGTTTTTAAGAATTTTCTCCACTTTGCAGCTCGTGCTCAATTCTCTGCAGACATTAACTTTTAGCAATATCTACAATATGCAGCCGCAGCATGTTGTACACCTACGTTCTATCCTTCGAGACAAAGAGAGGAAGTCCTTTAACCAGAAACCCTAATTCTGGATAAAAGCAGCCTATTTAAGATGATCCCCGCTGTGGCTTTGGCAATATAAATAATTCAATGAGTTCTCTGAGCACCATCTCCGTATCCCTCCCTGAACAAACTTTGCATAATACAGTATCTGGTTGTGTGCATGCACGTGTGTATGAGTGTGTTTAAGAAGGAGCGGGAGAGACAAGAGGAGAATGTTTGCCCATATTTGTTCATTTGTGTGTGTGTGTGTGTGTGTGTGTGTGTGTGTTCTGCAAACAGCCGCTAGAACACAAATGAACGGCAGACAGGACTGAATAGCGCTCCGACAGAGCGTTGCTGTGGCCTGGACATCATAATGTGGCCCTGTTGTTTTCTCTCGGTGCAGTTTAATTGAGAGGAATAAACGTTTATCCAGAGATGAACAGTATTCCAGTCCATACATGAATATATATTCAGAAAATCTTGATTCCTTGAGAAGGTGCGGTTGTCAGGGTGACTAACCAGGTAATATCGTGCATTGCTACTGTTTATCTGGGTGTGTCCATTCGAAAACCCACTTAATTCTTAAAAGTAATGGTTCCTAACCTGGAGTTCAGGACCTCCTGACCCACGAGATAAATCTGAGAGGTTAAGCGTTGATTGACAGGAAGAAAAAACATATTTCTGCTGCACAAAAATTGTCATTGTTAAAATCATATTTCTAATTTGCCCTCTCTTTTCTTTTTTCTAGAGAAACACTAGATAGTTTTACCTCTTCAGATGAAACACTCGCTCTATGTCTAATCTTCTCACACCTCATATGCACAAGTTGTGACGAGGGGTCTGAAGAAGACAAAAAGTTTGATAACTGCTGTCTTAAAGGATGACGCTGGTGGAATTGAACTTTTTCCTTATTGTCATTAGTGGCCGTTCGATGTCTAAACCCCCTGATGCATCTGCTACAATTAGAGGCTACGTGCTGCGTGTTCCTCTGCAGTATTTCCTGACTAAACTCCATTATAAACAGCTCACAGAGAGATGATCATGCCTCGTGTTGAACAGCATGCGTTTCTGTTGTGTTTCCTTACTTGACTTTACAACAGCTAAGTATCAAGTTTAATTGGGACCGTTTCCCATTTTCCCATTACAGCACACATTTTTAACAGTTTTTACCTCTGATGGTGATGAAGAGGAAAAACAGAACTTTAGGGAAAAAACACAAAAGTCTCTTCATACTGTATTTCATTATTTAGTAAAGCCGACTTTTGATATAATTGCAAATCACTGTTACTGTGGTGCAACACAGCCACACCAGCAGGAAATGTAGGCCAATACGTGTTACTGGGAATGAAATAGTGTGTTTGTCAAGGAGGCAGGATGTCTTTGTAGCTGCTTAAATTGATTTTGTTAACAACTGGAGGCTATGACGTTCAGCAGGTGAAACAAACCTGCGGCAGAAGAAACATCTGTAGCTTCTGAATGCTGCAAATAGGTTGGTGTGTTAGTGTGTTTATTTTTTTATCATTTTGTTTTATCTTCAACTCCTCTTACTCTCCCAAAAGGCACTTTGCTTTTTTTACAGACCTTCACAAGAATTTGCTGGCTTAATTTTTATATTTTAATTAGCTTAATCAAATAAAAATTAGAATATGAATTATTCATTGTGTTTAATATATTTAATTATACATCAGACATATAATATAAAAATGTTTCTGAGAGGCTCATATGTCGTCCAGACCCCCTAAAGCTGAAAGTCTGAGACAATCTCTGTTTCTTTAAAAACATCAGCTTTTTCTTTCTTTTCTTTTTTATAAGAGTTGGCATTTTTACTTTCTAGAGCAATCTTGCCTGCAGTTTTGTCAGACTCGACAGCTGAACAGCAGTACACAGGACACTTCCCCTGAAGCGAGATGGATTCCTCTCCAACAGAGAGCTGGCGCAATACTCCCACAGGTGGCACAAACTCTGTGCTTTCTGACAAACACTAACTTTATTTCACTCCTGAAGAGGATAGGACTCAACTTCTACTGTGCCAAAACTTTTTCCTAGTGCCTAAGGAGCATGAGAGTGACGGAATTAGACCTGTGGGACATACAATGACATATTGGTGGCAGAAATGAAAACATTTACCAACCACCTGCAGAGATCCGGGGTTGAATGGCAAGGTTTTGCAGCTGGGTGGGAAGCCAGTGTGGGATCATGTCCCCCGTAGCTTCACGAGCAAAAAGGGCCTTTACAAATCAGGTTGGGATTCTGAGAAGATAACATCAATTTCCACTTGTGTTTTGTCTCGCTGGTAAAGATTCTCGATGGCGGGTGAAACAAAAGTAGCTGGTGAATCGAAAGGAGGCTCGTGACCACCGTCCTCTCCACAGTGAACTGAGCATTTCCAATTTAGGGAGAAAAGGGCGAAAATTATCCTCCAAACAAACAAAACCTATTACACATACTGCATATTAATGCAGCTTTAACTACAAGAATGATGTCTTGTCAACTTGTCTCACCATCAGTTATGTAAACCGGATTCAGAAATGCCGCTTCACTGACAGTCACAGCGCTGGCCCCCTTTTGAATGCAGCTTGTCTAGACTAATTACCCAGAGATTTAGCCCCTCATTTTAATGCTACTTTAGCATTTTGCTTCTCTGCCAAGCTGACCTGTCATTTGAATGCTGGCTAAAGGCTACGGACGGGAATGAAAATGCATCTTTTTACGCACCATAGACAAATCTGTCCAAAGAAAACAGCCGAGAGAATGTGGGGAACACAGAAGCCTTACTGTATGTGTGTTGTTTATGTGAATACAAAAATATAGACCTCGCGATTTAAAACCCACAGGAAGGTTTTTAATGTTATTCAGACGTCTTGTATTTACTTAAGAAATACGCTCCTAGGTACTTGCCAAATGTTTGCCCTGTGAATCAAGTGACCAGACTGTACATCACGCGATGAAAACCACAGAGCGCCATACCAGAGTCCCCTCACCAGTTACTCACATGGGCACACACAGCTGCTAGAGCCATTGGAGTTTCATACAGAGAGCAGGGTCTATTTGCAGACGGCGAGGACAAACATACGTTTTATTTTTGTTCCCACCACAAGTTCAAACAATATGCTAATGTCTGCTTTTTCCATGAGTAGAGTCCTACAGTTTAATAAGGTCAAAAACTACAGCACACTGAACTGTGTCAAGAGAAAGAGAGAGAGAGAGAGAGAGGTTAGGGGAGGAAGAGAGAAAGAAGAGATAGATTGAGAAAGGAAGGGATGACAAAGGCAGCAGTTTCCTCTTATCAGTTTGAGAAAATGTTCAATTTTATGCCGTATTCTTTTTTTGTACCAATCCAGTTTCATTTGTTGTGAAAGCGGAAAAATTTGCATCTTAGAAGAATTAAAATCATAGCAAGGAATTAACTTGTAAAGATGAATTTCCTGCGCTAGACAGGTAAACATCACTGTAAGAAAAGAGAGCATCCTGGCAGCAGAGCTTCAGAAAGGGTGATTTCTGTGATGAAGACATGAGACGGCAATGAAAATAAGATGTCACTGAGCTGCTTTTCTGTCTTCATCTGACTGACTTTGAATATGAAATGAAGATTGATATAGCTCATCAGCACAAGAATCATATTAGACCTTAGTGATCCTATCAACATTACAGTGAAAATGAGCTCCATATGTCTGCCTAAAATCAAATGTGTTGTTTTTTTTTTTGTTTTTTTTTAGACCAGCAGACTATTAGTATTCCCAGGCCCAAAAATGAACCCACATAACATCATAAACAAACTCCTCACTTGTACTGCTGGTGATCCTTGGTGCTGCGAGTCTTTGCCATGAAGCGCTCGGCCAGTTTCTCCAGGTTTCTGGAGTATTCCATCTCAATCTCTGCCTTTTTCCTGAAGAAGTCCTGCAGATCCTGCAGCAGCTGGACCCTCATCTCTGTCTGCTGGTCCAGACATTTCTGCTGCTCCACCAACTGGGCCCGGATCTCTGAGAAAACACAGGAAGAAAACAAACACACAGGTCAGGATGGAGGCAGAACGTGAAGGGCCAGAAATACAGTTTGTATCTTCTGATGATAAATCAAGAGATTCTTAATGTGGTAGAAAATATGATGTACAAATGTAGATATGATGTAGTCATTTCAGGTGTTATTTATTGGAGAAAATCATCTTTGATCAGCATAGTTAAGACACTGGGTGCAAACAGTAAGATGAGCAGACAAGGGCAAGGAGTTAATTGGCTACAGATGAGCGATAACATGATAATACCATTTATCATTCAACTGGCAAAATCAAGAGTTGCTGATTTTCACCTCTTACAATTTTAATACATTACCCCAAATTAAAATCACAGCTCTTGCAATTTGAAAATTACACTTATTTTAATCATCTGTTTGAAAAAAAAATCCCATAAAGAATCTGTATTTGCTTTGGTTAGCTGAAGGTAATATGTTGAAGTTGGCTCTTTAATGTGGAGATTTATAGAAATTGTCATTTGTTTTAAATGTTCTCTTTTTGAAATTGGGGAACTGGTACATTATGATTTGACATAGGGCCGTCCTGGTTGTTGTTTGTCTTGTAAATCCATAGGCTAGGCACAAAATCAATCATTCTTTCAAATCTTGAATGAGTCAAACACTGAATCATTCAGGCTTAGTTGTTAGTTGCACAACTCGGATCTACAAATCAGCAGGAAAACATCATTCATCTAAAATATACTGATGTGCAAAAAAGGACAGCACATGTACACTACAGTAGTAGAAAACAACTGAATGCAGCTTATTATCCCTTAGTTATGGCTCTTTGGAATGCTTGTAGGGATGTGAGGTTGGCCACAGTGGTCTCAGGTGTTTCATTAAAGCTGAAAATAACTCCAGGATGAATGGAACCTGATTCCCATCACACCCGGAGTTACAGTGTAGAGCGGGCTACACACACATACACACACACACACACACACCCTCATCAGTGCTTGTAACTGAAAACCCAAGTCCCAAAAAAGCAGAGGGGCTGGCCTCACTTAAACAAGTTGTATTTGCAGGTAAATTACCCTCTGAGGTCTTTTCTGAGGAATCACGCCTGTCAAGAGTGCCCCCTCATTTAAATTTACATCCTCAACAGGACAACTAAGATCTAACACACATACATGCACGCACACACACACACATACAAATTGTTCCCTCTCTGTGTCCTGCCTGGCCAGGGCCATGTATAATGGATTTCTTCTAATGGAAGGTAGCCTGGGCCAGACATCTTCAGCAGAGGAAACAGATTAATGAGGTGATTTAGAACCACACAGACAACAGAGAGGGGCAGAGAGTGATTCCTCATCTTAAAAAGGCAGAAAACACTAAAGCTGCAACATGCCTTCACAAATGATTTGTACAACTCACGGGACAAGGTGCTATTATAAAAGGTAACAGCTTGTATGGTCTTAGTGGCTGTTTCTGGTAACATATGGAAAATAAATAATACGGTCAGCGGCACTGAACAAGGACCATTTTTTCAGGGCAAAGTTTAACATGCATGATATTTTCCCTACTTACAGTTGATGTGGTGATTATAAAGTAAACACCTACCAATATATGAGAGTATGGCCATTCCTTGAGAGCAGCTTTAAATATGTGTAGTGGGATTTGAGAAAATTAAATCAAGAAACAAATCACCCATTTCTGATCTGGTTATGTTACTTGCGTGCTGATTTTTGAGTCCATAAAAGGAGTATGAGTCATTGTTTATCATCAACTCTTTTGTTTAGCTGTGAGACACAGTATTCCTGGAATATGGGAACATCGTGACAGTGCAGTGTCCTCACCATAAGATACACCGGGTTCTTTTAAATGAGATCATATTACTGTACTCGTCCAATATTGTACTGAACAAAAAAAGTTCATGCAGTACATTCACTGGGACAATACTGATTTGTAACACTGTCATGTGCACTTCATATTAATATATGGTTAAATAAATCCCAGCCCATATGAACGAGTGTTATTCATTAAACCATCTTATTATGTTATGTTGCACAGCCCTCCAGTTTTTTGCCCTTTATAGCAGCTTATGCCGTTCTGCCCAGTTTCAGATGTAGGCCATTCCTGAATAGCGGCTCTGCTGCAATTACCAGCTTTCAGAATGTCACAATAAATCATTTTTCTTTTTTTTTTTTTTTTGGTTAGTCATAGTTTAGAAACTGTCCTGTTGAGTGTCTTTCTGTCTCAGGCAGGGAGGTTCAACTTGCAACTTTACCACATCAAATAATTTGGCTGTTTTTGTAGCCAATAGACTATTTTTCCTCCTTTGATGATTACAAGCTCCGTGTAACGACAGACACATGCTGCTTCCATCTTGTGTAGCAGTCTGTAATTGTAATTTATTGTAGTTACTACAACATTAAAAAATCATTTTCATGTGCAGTTGATTTTGTCATTGTCTGCCTGCCTCTGACCCCATAATCAGCTGAAAAGAAATATTCTTTTTGTTTATTTCAATGAGAACTTCAGCTTTTGTAGTCAACATCACTTGAACTAGAGACTAAACTGAACCGGAGCTAGGCAAACAACAACAGTGAAAACCCATCCTAGCCAAGAGTTTCAATCTGGCCAACCTGCTGCCTAATGAATGCTCTCATTAATATGGAAGTAAAGTGGACTGAAACACAGATAGGCATTTGATGAGAGAATAAGACAGCAACAAATGCCTTTGCAAAAACAGCCGAAAGATCCCCGAGAGCCTTTAAAGGAAACCATCAATAGCTCAGTACATCAAGCTACTTAATGGCCAATCAACTGCTGACTCAATTAGAAAACTTCCCGTCAATGAGGGGTGAGAGCTGCATTTATGTGTGTGCTCGTACGGGCACGTGTCCTTAATGCAGTAATCAAATTACCACAAGTTTCCCCTCCATTCATCAGCATTAAATCTTCTCACAATCTTGATAAATTAACCATTTACGTTGGGGTTTTTTATTAGAAACCGTTTATTATTTCTTGCATTTTAAAAGGAGCAGCTACTTCCTTTCTGGCACTCACCAGGAAATAAACCACTTGATGTAAACAGACGTGACACATGAGAGGCGTTCCAGCAAAACTAAATCTGAATGAATGCTTATCATGGCAGCTACACTCTCAACCACAGTGAACGACGGGCATCGTTAACTTGGATGATGGGATATCAACGGCGGAGTAGAGGCTTGGCTTCAACCAAGAACTCAAAACTTCAGGTCACTGGTAAAATGTATAGATGACCGTGTGCATGAAGAAGGTAGTTGTGTTTAAATGTGACTGCAAGTCCACCAGGCCTTTTTGATAAATGGGTAAACCTTCCAATTGCTTCCATCTCCAAAGGATGTGGGGATTAAAACAAAGCTACCATGGCACTGACACAAAGGAGCGTACTGGATCATTTAACACAATTACATTCATGACTGCACATGGAAACTCATTAAATCATTCATTTTCTGAGTCAAACATTGGCAATTGAAGCTGTAGCACCAAGTTGAAGTATGGAGGAATTAATGCTGCAAGGCAACCCACCTGTCAGAGAAAATTACAGGTCTAGCACTTCCACAAAATAGGACATGTTTTGCAAACACACTTTTTAGCTCAAGAAAATTGGCCATGTCCACACTAAGGCAGATCTTTATTTTCTCAGTTTATTTTCTCCTTTTATACTGAACCGTTTTTTGTGTTTGACAAAAAAAGTGGTGTTTTACGAAACCCCTTTCATATGTAAAAACGGCAACCTTTTGTCACCTCTGTGACTGCTAATTTTGAATGGCAGTATATGTCATCTGAGGATCAAAATGTCCTTAATAAATTGGGTACGAGAGTAGGGGATTCTTACGTAAAGCTTTATGGTGCCTAAGAACTATAAAGCTTATAAAATAGTTTAACTGATCATCAGTGGAGGTTTGGTTTTTGTTTACCAAAAGAGGATAATGGAAAAGTTTTTACTGTTTTTACATTAGATTGTAGATCTTGAACTTTTCACATACAGCAAGTGTTCATGTACAGCATTTTCAGGTTTGTCTGCCTTATATTATCACCACAGATTATGATCTGGCATATATATATGTAAGAGAGAGAGAAAGTTATCTAAACCCAATTGCAAATATTTGAAACGAATAACTAAGTTACTGTAGTGTTCAAGGACAGCCAAACAGCTCCCTTTGATCACACTGATGCTTCATTTGAACCCCCTGCTGCAGGCAACATCAGCTGTCTGACTGCTTTCTCACAAAACTAACACAACCCACACAGACTCACACATGGGACCTTGAATTTACTTAACGCGCTAACCACTGTAATCCACATTTTTTCCTCAAGTTAGATCCATCTTAGTGTCATTGCGAGTGTTCCTCTACTATTACATGGTACATTCCTGCCATTCTGAGGTCATCTGTATGGTAAACACGTGTGGCCTCTGTGCCGAGGGATTTGGGTGTGGGGAGAGTGTGTGGTGGGGACATCAAAGCCCTCTGTGATCCTTTTCAAACTGGGGAGCTGAGAGGAGATGAGAGCACCTGTGCGCCGTGTTGAGAAATGACGCTACAGGATACAGAAAGAAATGGTGTAATGTTGCTGAAAAAACAGTCTGTCACTGCATTTCTCTCTCTCTCTCTCACTCTCTCTCTCTCTCTCTATCTATCGAGCAAACAATCAATCCAACAAAGCTCCATAGGCTTTTATAACCATTTTGGGGTTCATGTTGACATGAGTGGCTTGCAGAATTAAAACAGGGCCTATAAAGCAGTCAGCAACAAATCCAGCTGACTGATGAACATTCAGTCAATGTGGCCCAGAACGCACATGGTGTCGATATGGACAATGAAAGAGCGCTGTTTGGTCTTTGTGGTGATCAGTTTGGACCAAAGCCCTTTTGTTTCTAAACTGGATGTTATCCAATTGCTCCTTTGGAGGCCACATCACATACTTCCAATAACCCCATTCATGGCAACAAATATGTCCAAAGTTGCAGTTCAGAACGGCTTCTGATTTGCCAGATAGGCCTGTTCCATTGTCAAAGAAACTGCCTTGTAAGCAGGATGGGTACTGACCCACAATGTTGACCTGCAGAGAGAGAAACTGGGCTTCAGTGAAAACAACTCACCCACTGTGAGAGGGCCAGAGACATACGTTTTTTTTTTTCCCCCTCTCTGGAACCCAGTAACATGCTCTCCCCTGATGCTCCCAATTAACCTTGTGATGAATCGCTCTCTCTAAAAAAGTATCTGTTACTTTTGCTGAATGCACTGTATGTATTCCTCTGCCATAAAAGATTACAAACTCTCCAAAAAGTTTCTACAGTTTCTCCAAGTTGATTACAGTCTCTACCAACAGCTATCTGGGACATGCTGTACCACATCAGTCCCAAGGCTGCGTTTCCAAGCCACATGCAGAGTGGCTCATCAGCAGTACCTGAAATAGCAGCTGAGGCTTGAGGAGGGACAATATGCGAGGGTGCCCGGCCGCACCATCTGCCTTAGATCTAGGATTTGGGACTGGCAAAGTTGCCTGTGCCTCTTCTGGAGGTTGGATACAAAACAGAATAGATGTGATCAAAGGTAATTACGAAATGGCTGATCAAGTTTTTAACAGAGCACAAGCTTTCAATTACAGCTGGAGTGGGATCACATGCCTGAAAGAGCCAAGTATCTACAGTACGTCTTCTTTTGACATTTTTTGAGTATTCATAAAATCCAACAAGGCTATACTGCCATACGTAATTATAGCGGGGCTATCAGTCATGTTCATGCTTCTTTGATAAATGTATACCATATGGTTCATTCCAGCAATTAGATTGGTAAAAGATGTGCCTACTACGTTGCTAATTTCCACTGAGCATGGCTCACTACGTAGTGAGTTGGTGTTTATGTTGAGTCTTGCAGAAACCAGGAATCTGTTGTTTGAGCTGGTTTACCTTCTAATGTCTCTACACATTTCTAGTTGCTTGTCAAATAACAGACGATACACTCATTTGCACTTCTGCCAGTGAAGAATGCCCTCTTAGTTATTAATACATTACTGTATCAGTTGAAAAGAATAGTTTGGCTTTGAATAATCAATGCAAGCTATGGAATAAGGCCATGTTCACATTAGATATTAAAGAGCAGAGAGATGCAGGAAAGATAGTAGATCAAGAATGTGGGAAATATAAAGTTGGACGTAAGCCCATGGCAACACATGGCACACACCTGTGCCAAAGAAGCTACCAGCACAATTCATGTAGTCACAGTGTTCAACCGATTCCTACCCAGTTTGAAAACTGATATGGCTCATTCCCTAGAAACCTCTATTGGTTGGATGGCCTTTTGGCCATCCTACTCTCCACCTGAAGCGCTCTCTGCCTTCTTTCTTTCCACAGTGTTAAGGAGAAGCAGATGGATGTGAGCTAAAGGTCTGCCAGGTGACTGACTCCTCACCAGTCCTGTTCCACCGGGCTGCTGTGGAGCATTTTATCACCAACACCTGGACCAGATGGGGAAACACTTGAGGGACTGAAAGGTGTCATGTGACCGACAGAATTAGACATAGGCTTTTTCGTACGCTACTTGAACTGTACAAACTTGATTTGTAAAAAGCAAAGTGATCAGCCTCAGCAGATACATCAGAGGGGCGCATAACACAACTGGCCTCGAAAGTTGCCAGTGAGAGTCTCCAATCATCACAGCAAAATTCCTTGTGAGTATTATTACTAAAATGCACAAAAACAAGTATCCAGGAATTCACTGAAAGCCCATTGTGTACTGTCAACAGATGGTCACACTGTTCCCTCAGGTGGTGTGTTACAACAGGCTGTATTTTGGTCCTGAATACTAAACCCCTCTTGAATTGTACCAGTAAGTTCAAGTGAAACCAAAAACAATTCCAGGTCCATTATTTCATTCAACCATTTTATACCTAAACATAACTATTTTTCATCTTTTTTTTTTTTTTTGAAAACTCTTAAAACAAAATGGGGTAAACCCACAGCCAACTGTGGCCTGTTGGCTACCAGTGTAATATTACCTCACCAACCCTAGCTTTGGCTAGACTGCATCCACTGGTCACATGTCCCACATCATGACTGGTGTAGCACCCTCAAGAGTCTCCCAGATGGGAGAAGTTTCTACATTTGACATCCTGACTCATAAGGGTCGGTGAATCATGACCCAGAAAGTCACAAACAATGTACTTGTAAAATAATCTGCTGTTAACTACCGCTAAGTCACATGGTATTCTTGTAATGACTTCATTACGTTGGTGGGACCAGTAAGAAATTCATCATGTGCTTGGTATGTGAGACATTGCTGGACCTTACTACCCCCTTTGCTTGATCTGGACTTCACCGCTGAAGTGTGTCACCGATTCCTGTGTGGTTATCATCTGAGATTACGTCACTACTCAGATTATATTACTAATGTCCTTATCTCCTTTTATTTACCAGCATGTTTAATACAGTCTCAGTCTGTGATGAAACATATAAAGCACTGGAATGGCGACAAATCCAATTTTAGGTTAAAATAAAGCTGTCAGGGACACAGTTACAACCTGAGGAATAGTCAGGTATGTCTGAAGAAACATAGATTTGCCAAAAAAAAAAAAAAAAAAAAGCAGAGCAGATTCTCTCCGATCACAGCCAAGCTACACACAGCATACTGCCAGCTTTGCTAAAGCATTTTATCTCAAAATATTACAGAACTGGCAATGTGGGCCCCATTACAACATCTGACTGACATGTTAGCAGCTTCCAAAACCACAGAGAGTGTTCCAATGGAAGTACTGTAGACTACGGCGATCCAGAGAATGACTGTTAAATCACGGTGGAAAAGAGCCTGGCCCATAATCCCCTGTTTCTTTCAAACACTGTGAGCTGAACCAATGTCCTTTGGGATATTTCATGATCTAATAGGAGTATGGCATTACTTGTGTGAAGTGGCTTACAAGAAGTACATATGCAGCAACATATCAACAATGGCAAATTAGTTTGTTGGTCACTGCTGCCACATCCATACTGCTGAGGAAGAAAACACTATGAACTGCAACTGGGTCACATAAATTAAGATTTCCTCTGACACAGACACAAACAACCCCCCTCCACACAACATAACAGGTCCCATGGACAGAGACGTAAACCAAAAAAATTTGTGATTATACACACACACCCGCTGCTTCTCTCAGCAACTACAATACACACATACACACACGCACACACAGGAAATGCAGTAGTGGCTGTGATTTGACTTCTTGTGTTTTCTCTTGGGCCTGGGAGTATTGTGGGCGGCAGACCTAAAGAGCTCAGGTTCCTTCCTGCTCTCTGGTTTTTATAGTCTGATTCAGAAACAGCTCAGCCATGCCGGCTAACCGTGCTTACTGTTCAAACACAATACACTCCAACAGTCAAAAAACAGATGTGAGACTAGACGATTCTAAGCGGGCAAAATAAACACTTAAATCTGTGTCAGTCCCGTTTAACGAGGTAATATTTAAAATGTGTGATTTCAATAACTGAAATGTAATAATGTCTGCCAATTAGATTCAACTCTGCCAAATAACATGAGCCAAAAATTCACAGTTGCTAAGGCAACACCCCTACAGACAAGAGGCCTACAGCAAGCAGGAGGGAGATCAATCACCACTGACATTACGGTGGCCTGTGAGGACCATCGTTTTGATCCAAACCAAATAAGAGAGCGAGGAGCTGAATGCTGGGAGAAGTAAGCACACTTTAGAGGCAGGGCTGTTTGTTCAGCTGCTGGTTAACATCGAGACATTCTGTTTGATCTGGACACCAGTCTGTCCAGCCGAGATGTGTGTGGTTGTATGTGTGCTTGTGCTTGTGTGTGTGTGTGTGTGTGTGTGTGTGGGTGGGTTTGCTTCTGTGTGTGAGTGTGTTGATATATACAGTGCCAGTCAAAACTTCACACCTTCCCATTTTCTTGAATGAGAAAGTGTGTCCAAATGTTTTGACTGGTACTGTACATGTATGTTAATGTGTGTACCCTCTCAAAGGAACACTACACTTACAACCTTTTGGGTGTCAAATAAGCCCTGTAGACTTGAAAAGTGATGCAAAGAAAATGTGTAGTTTCGTATAGGATGACAGGTGTATCATCTTAGATTCATAGCAGTGATGGGATTGCAATGGAGTCCCGTCAAAGCTTATTAAAACTTCCATAAAAACTTCTCAAAACACTCCTGTGGTTCACTTGGCTGCCCTACATGATAAGTATATTCCAAACACTCATAGTTTAGTCATCGTGTTGTGGCCTCCTCAGAGGTAATGTATTAATTGAATTATTGGCGATGCAAGGATATTAGGAGCATACTGAGTATGCAGATCAAAGGCAGAGAGAAGGATTAACACAGTGAAAAATCACCCATGTGTCTTTGTGAAATATGTGGGACTACTCACTGGGCTAGTTTGTAAACTACTGTTGTTAGCTGCCAAACCGCTAACACTCTAGCCAGCTGGTCTAGAGCTAGTCAGACACACTTGGTCTCCGGAGCATCTTTCTTTTTTTCCTCTGTACTGGGCCATTTACTCCCTTTTGGCATTTTGTTCTCTGGATTCTACATCATTTCATTTCAACAAAAAAAAAAAAAAAAAGAGTTAATGAAGGGGGAAAAGGTTATCTCGGGTAGCAAGCTTGCCAATTGTCTGTTAGGAAGCTAGTTAGCCCATGAAACAATAAGTTTACACAGTTTACGCAAACCATTCCTCTTTTACGGAGCAGAAAATAAGCTAATAAGCCATTATAGCTTTCTCCATTTTGGAATCTCTGGCCCTCTGTTCCCTAAGAGGTTAACACTGTCAAGACAGCTTGCTATTGGTCAATGGCACAATGTCAAAGTTCATCAAAGCTGCCAAAAATCAGTATAAATTCACTTCACACCCTTGAGCGAATCCACTAATCGCAACAATCCAAATGCAATGAATTGATTTAACCACAAAATGTTAACAATTCAAAGACTGATGTGATCAGGCTTTGATACTTCAGAAGTTGTTTGAATAGTTTCCATGGGCATTTGGTCTTTTCTGTTGCTGTAACTCTGGGTCACCGTTGGAATTCTTTTGTAGCTGCTGTGAGTCAAAGCTGACTACAGATGCTGTCCTCTGCGAAGGAGCAAGCACATTTCAGACATATTTTAAGCCTATACGGGGCGAGAATTTGATACTCAAAAAATAGATTTTCAGCAGACTATCCCTAACAAAACAGGGGATAAAATGATCGACTCACCTCCACTTAAACGCTTCACGCAGTGGTAGAATGTGGACACGCAACTCTAAAGATGGGAAGTGGTTACATCTGTGTGGCTCAACATCAGAGAAAATGGAATTTGTGCGAAATACATTGATCTCTTTCAGTCTCTTGGCCAGACCTCACCCACTTTTCTCATTCATCTCTACACCATACCCAGCTGCTCTGTCTGCTGCCCTAAAGGGACCAGTGTGGGAGCTTGTGTATGAAAGAAAGAAGAGAGAAAGAGGGATAAAAAAAAAAAAATCTGTATACTGAAAACCAGTCCGGGCAAAAGCCCTCAGCATGTTTTAATTTAAAGGCTAGCCCATACACTGAAGTTTGAAAAACTATACTGGGCAGAGTATGAACAGCTCGGATGTAAACTTTTTCAACTTTTCCGAATGAAAAATGACACCTCGCCTTGCATATGGCCTGCCTTTGTGCTTTTGTTTGGGGATATTAGTGATGGGAGAGATAAAGGGGCTAAAGCTCATATGTCAAGACAGCCTCTCATTCTCAACAAAACTAACCTCAGGCAAAAGACTTGGCTGGGCAAGCCTATAGCTCTTACAGTTGGGATGTTTGTTTGGGGTAACAATACTATGAAAATTCTGTGGTCAGACAGCTGAAGAGATAAATGCCATTTAAAAAGGGTGCCACACCAGAAACATCTGGAACCGAGGCGCGCAAGCTTTCATCTATAGGAATATTTACTTCCCCTCGCAGAAACCAAATAGAAACCGAAGCATGCTAGCAGGGACCTGAATAATACAAACACTGAAAGATGAACCTTAAGAATGGCAGAGCAGTTATGTGGCCTGCGGTGATAAGCGTTTGAAGGAGGGTTTGTTTCTAAGAGACTGTGGATATATTCCCTCCTCGTGGGCCCCAAGGAGGCGGGAAGGAGAGAAAAGAGAGACAGAGAGTGCATATAAACGAATAGCTGCACAATAAGACTCCTCACCTACGCACCTGCATGCACCCTCAACACAAACAGGTAGACTTCAGACTGTGCACCTGTGTGGGGCTTGAGTCCATTACATTTTGCAGGTGTGCAGAACAGACGGCTGAGACATTTCCAGTGGGGGAGACGGATCCATATGACAGCTTTGTCACTTTCACCTTCTTTGCCCTCAGTTCCTGAATCTCCTGTGTGTATGTCCTGACCTCTGCTCTCCACCCGTCTCCCTCTGCTGCACACTGGACAGTTTAGTCTCAGGTCATGTTTTGTCAGCAGTCTCTGATGGAGCTCAGAGTGCTTGTGGTCTGCTCTCCAACACTGATGCTTATTCCTGTCTGTAGGTCATCAGTGCATTTACTGACTTCAGTGAGATAGCAGTGCACACAAATTTACAGTAAAGCAACCAATTATTATTTATATTATTGCTTTATCTATTCATTATGGTTTTTTAATGAAGCAAAGTCTATAAAATACAGAAAATGCTTTTTAAAAACAGTCCAAATGCTCAAAATATTCACTTTACACTGATACAAAAAAGTAGCTAACATTTGAGTAGCTGAAAACAGTGAAATGTGTGGTATTTTTGCTTGAAAAAAAAAAAAAAAAGTATGCATATCTATTTGTCTCCACACTGTCTGTTTGCTTACCTGTCTCTATTGTCCATCCACCTGTTTGTCTCTATCCAGACGATCTACATAGCTGCTGTCCTACGCCATCTGTCTGTCTCTCTGTCCAGCTGTCTATTTACCCGATGTGTTTGTACATCTGCCTTCCTTCACAGTATGCACACCTCTATTTTAAAGGCCTGCTCTTTTGTCTGTCTTCCCACACAGCAACGTGGAGACACAAGAGCTGGGCAGGGACCAGGATCCGTGGCCCAGAGCCAGCTGGACCCGCTGCCAGCTCGGATGACAACATGTTCCCGCAGACGGGACACCATGGCACCGTTGGGCCAGAGGAAAGTATAGTGGGGAAGAGATGACAGTACATAGCTACAGCTGAGGTGTCAATGACAGAGACGGACCACCCAGCTAACGCACGACCAAACAATAAGAGAAAAAGAGTCATGGATCATAAACAAAACTCTTAATTTGATCCAACAGACTCTCCATTTTTTTGCCATGAATTGCACAACAATAACTGGATACAGACCTAACCATGATTTTTTTTTTTTTTTTTAGTTATGTGTGAGTCTGTGTCTGTGTGTGTGCACTCAACTTCCCTTGAACCTTGACCTACTGAAAACTGCATCCCAAGAATCAAAGCCAAGCAACTCAACTCAATTCAGGGTTTCAAGTTCAGGCTTTTGTCTGAGCTTAAGGCAGAAGGTCCACTGAAAAAGCACAATGCAAGCAAATATGATGAACAAGAGATTAAGAACATAGTGTATTTGTTTTCATTCAAGTGCAGAGTATTCTGATCATTCAGGTTAGAAAGGCTTGCTGGCTCAGGAGATTGGACAAACCAGTCCCAGTGTTACTGAGGTCTCTGTTAAAGCCCCCCCGAGTCTCCCTTATTCTACACACCTTCTCCATAAAAACAGCCTGTCTCCACGACTCCCTTCAGACTCTTCAGAAAGGTTTAGGCCCTTAATGTAATTTTAGTGGACGGCTCTCCTAGATGAATTCTACATATAACCGCAGAAGAGGAAGGGGAAACACACCTGGGGGCTATTTTTCATTCTCCCTTTCTTGTTCAAATGTTTCATCTTTCGTCTTAATGAAAACAAATACCAGCAAAAAAAAAAAAAAAAAGGCCAGTAATATTAGCTTAATCCATCTTTTCATGACTCCAAGAAAAAAAAAAGATCAGTAGATGAAGGGAGACTGTGAACTTCAAAAATATGTTAATGCAGGAGCAGCTTTAAGAACACAAACAAAAACACAAACACCAGACAGCAGTGAAGTAACGAGGAAGCTCCTAATGGTTTGTGCTTTAATCAAGGTTTGTCCCGCAGACACGCTCTCCATCATTACTTCCTCTCTCGACCCGGCCGGTTGAGGCAGATGGTCGCCCACCTAGAGCCCGGTTCTGCTCGAGGTTTCTTCCCGTTAAGGGAGTTTTTCCTTGTCGCTGCCGCCTGGCGCTCGCTAATGGGGGAATGTTGGGTCTCTGTGAACTAAAGAGTAAAGGCCTAGACCTGCTCTATATGAAAAGAGCCCTGAGATAACTTCTGGTGTAATTTGTTAAGACTGAGGCTGAAGCTGCACATTACTGACAAAAAGTTAGTATCCTCACCAGCTGATGATGAGGAGCAGCATTGTTCATGAGCAGATAGTTAGTCATAGTATTATAGTACAGTGTTCTAGGTTTAGTACAAGCAAAAAAAAAAAAATTACACCACCCTCTAAACTCTTCAGACATCAAGCATCACTTTCATTAAAGAAGAGAGAAATCCAAAGCTTGACAAACTAGTTGTGCTTAGTTATGGTCACTGTGCTATGATTGGACAATCACTGCTCACCTCAGAGTTTAGCAAACGGTCAATTCCTGACAACATAATGTTAACATATGGAGAACATTTCATCTATAAGCCCACAACGGTCAATGTAGAGTGAGTGAAAAGTAAATCATTGTCAAACACAAGTGTATGTGGTTACTTTCCAACAGTAGGGTGGGAAGAGATTTATCTCCGCTGATATGTTGTTTGATTCCTACTCATTTCTTTCTGTGGTTGGGTCAGTGATTGATGACACCTTCAGGAGTCAGCCAACCAGCACGTGTGTGCCAGAGACAGAAAGAGCAACAGCCAACCTCAATCTTGCAGCGTGGAGTACATTACGACTAACATCACAGGGGTGCACAGCTACCCTGAATTAAGGGCAAAAACCAACATGGGAAACATCAGCCATTCCTTCCTGATTTGTTCTGTATCCACTAAACGGCGAAGAAAAAAAAACATCATCCTTTGCTCATGTGTTTTCCTTCTCGTTACTGACCACCCCTTGCTGCGCCCCTCCCCTCGCCCCGCCACAAAAAACAGCACCTCACAGGATGTGTGGTTTCTAGGCCTTTGATAGGGTTAAGCCAGTAGAGGAGCTGGAGGGACCGATGAGGAACAACCCTACTATTCAAGACCAGGCCTGTAATTCCAGAGGCAAGGACATGTGCTGCAAAGCACGCTGGGGGAGAGAGCGAGGGAGCAAGAGAAGCAGAGAGGGGAGGCAGAAATGGTATGAGGCCGGTTATTAGTTGGAAAAGTGTTAAAGAGGAGGACTGAGAGCTCCACTATCTCATGAGCCAGAAGTAGGCAACGAAGTAAACTTTTCGACAAAAAAGGAAGAGTGGCTCACATTTTGTTGTCAGGCCTTCAAGCTCTGCATACAGTAAAAACTGTTCCTGGACCAACTCTGGCTTCTTTCATATTATTATATTGTTGTTTTAAGTAAACTGAAACCTGCTTCAGATGCATGAGAGATAGGTCAAGTGGCACCAGAAAGGACAAATCCATGATTTAAAAAAAGGACAAAGACAATAAAGGCGACGCAAATAGACAAAAGCATCATACAGACGTGTTCTTAATGGACAGAACATTTCACTGGTGGGAAAAGAAAGTTAGCACGACTGCACAGTGTCAGTGTTCATTCCACAACAAACAATGGAGTCTTTTCTCAATTGTACACAAAAGCTTCCATCTGTTGCTTTTTTCTTGGCCTCATCTGTAAATCGAAGGATTGTTTTGGTAGACTTTTTTTTTTTTTTTGTCCCTCTTTGCTTCATCTTGGTTATCTCCCACTTCAAACAAAATAGAAAAAAAAAATATCCCCAAATTCAATTTAGGCTTTACATTTGCTAACAAGACTCTTAAAAAAAAAAAGAAAAAAAAAAAAGCTGGAACCCATGAAACAGACTTTCAAAACTTATAATCAGTTCCAGCGTCCTGCTCAGATATTCCCGGGACAAGTTTTTTAAGAGACAAGGCTACTTTCAAGGTCAAAAAAGATGGATAACACGTCTTATCTGCAAAAGAGCAGCTGGCTGAGACAAAGCTTAAAGTTTATACTATCACTCTACGCACACACACACACACCACACACAGACACACATGCTCATTCAGCATAGTCTAAAAATACTTTTACAAACCCAACTGTGTCTACACACAGGCAGTATTGATTACTAGGGTAATGCCTTTAAATTAGAGTCCAAGTAGCACACAGCGTCCTTGTGTGCTAGCCTCGTGAGTGTTAGTAGGATGTATAAATGTTTGTTTAGCGTCATGCTCTGTGTGTGTGTGTGTGTGTCTGCCGCTCCCATCTGTCATCATTTCAATCTTTCTGTGCGAGTAAATGATGGTACATTTGACCAAAAAGGGTTTGCAGGTCATGAGAAGTTCTACAATAGTGAGGAGTTCCATGAGACAGAAATCACATGCATAATGCATAAATGAGCAGAAGTACTGCAGAAAAAAATGCAACACGGCAACATCAACAGACTGTAGGAAAATGTTCTTAGTTCAGTCGAGTAAACTCTCGGCCTTGGAACAACAGTTTATAGGTAGCTGACCATAAACGGCATGACAAAGAGATGGCATAAAGATAAAAGCTCTCGCTACCAGTGGCAACAGGGGCAATGGAAGAAAAGCACTCTAGCATAAGGAGGCATTTATGCTCCTATTTTAAACTTTTCTGTGTATGGGCTGAAAACAGTGTGTACAAAAAGCAGAAACTTCCCTCAAACTCCTCTGAGGAAAAACAGTTCATCTTTTCCCACCTGGTGCTCAGAGTTGTGACAGCTGAAATAATCCACTGGTGGAGATGGCTTCAGCCTCGTGTAAACATAGTCACTTTGGGGAATGCGGAGTGTGATCTCTTTGCACGAACGGTAGAGTGATATAAGAGTTGTCCTTCAAAAAGGTGCTAGAATATACAGTCTTCATTAAACGTAGAGTTTTTGAGATGTCTGAGTGTTATTGAGACTAGAATGAAGCAAACACTTAAGACTGCTGCAGTTCTCTATACTGAGGACGTTAATAGAGGTGTTCAAACGTGCTTCATTAAAACTTAACACTAAAGGAGAGAGTTTGCCTGCTAATGTTCACAGTGCTGAATCAAACACCTCAGTCAGCTTCACATTTGCTGTCTATTAATATCTTTGTCATAAGAATCAAGTCGAACTAACAACTACTACTTTTGTCTCAGTGCGGTTGACAAATAGCTAAAGCAATCTATTTACTTTAGTAATGGGAATGGCTCCTTTGTGTATTGCGGAAAAATGTTCTCAGTCTAAGCTGATCATCATTTCGCTATCCTGACGTGGTCATCTCTGAGCACAGCTGATGACATCAGCTCTAAAAGGGACATGGGGAGCAGAGTAAAAGCAGATCAAACACCTGATGTATCTGGACAGCTGGTGTCCCGTGAGGAGGATAAGAGAGTTGGGAGCCAAGGTCTCTGAGGCCAACTGAGTCCGATCAAGTCCGCCTCCTATTTCCTCTATTCATCTTTCTCACTCTCTTGACCTCAGTTTGATTAAAAGAAGGGACTTTTAATACATAGTGTAATGGGATTATTGTCCGTTGTAATTAGATTGTCTGTTGTTCTGGTCGATTATATACCAATCTTCTTCAACTGATTTTTTTTCTCCCCAATTGACAGTGCTAGCATATCCTTTTAATACTTCTTCTGCTTTTCTAATTGAGTGAGGATGTTTTGGAGAGCGCCCTGTTCAAGCCCCTTTGAAAGATTTTGCACCTCTCATCACATTTTTCTGTTGTCTCTGTGTACATCAATATGTGTCTTTTGCAAATGTGTAAACAAATCAAAATCAAAAAATCAAAAATCAACAAAAAGGCCTGTGGATGTGCAAACATTTGGTTCTTTTTCAGGATATTTTCTCTGTAAATACAGAAGTAGGAAGTAACCGATGCATTTTCTTGTGCACAGATCCAATATGAAGATTTCTGAGAGGATGAAAAGATCTTTCATCCTTTGGGAGGCTTGAAGAGAAAAACCTGAGAGTTGAGGCGGCATTGACGACAGGCACAGTTTTTGGAGCTGTAAAACCATGAACACACTGAGAACAAATTTGAAATGTGTCAAAATTCATTTTCAGTTGGTAACCACACTTTGGCAGCTATTTGAGCTGAATCAAATCACCTCGACCTTTATAAATACAGTAAGTTTTATGTTTGGAATTCTTTGGGAAGCACCCAAGGAGTTCCAAAGATCTAAACTGCAGATACTATTGCGGGACTGTATCTGCAACTAAATGTGCAGAGCAGGGAAAAAAAAAAAAGAGAGACCACTGACGAGCACATGGTTCATGTATATGTATATGCGTACAGTCCACCTGTACAGTCATAAACTTTCAGCTATATGCAGACAATCCATGCAGACGCTCGCAGACACGGGTAGACGCTGAGATTTACATCACGAGGACCTTTGCGGCCACACAAATGTGGAAAGTATTTGAGTTTAAACCATCCCTGATCAGAGACCAAAGCGAAGTATATACCCCTATATTATATATAACTCTCCTGCCTGAACAAGCACATCAATATGACATGCTTTAAATCCACACTTGGCACGCTTTGGCCTTTAGGCTGACTGGTCACAGGCTGGGGGATTGAGGGCACGGGGTTGGGGCAAAGAGGGTATGTTGGGGGTTTGAGTAATAAAGTGCATTGGTGGGTGCGCTAAAGCTGGGATTGAAGATTGAGGGTAGAGAATTAAGGGCAGGTGGAAGACAGTGGTGGGGGGTTGCCCGAGGGCTGTGGTTTAAGCTGAAAGCCAAATCTGATAGCCTTTATGAATAATGATACCATGCACAATGTCCCATACATACATAACCATGGTCCTTGTTGACCATGGTTATGTATGCACAATCATTCTGTTTAATTTTAAAGGTATTATAATTAGTGGTGTATGCAAACACTGAATGAATACAAATATATATTCAAGCTGATTCCCACCATCACAGACATTTGTGAAGGGTCTTTTCCAAAAGCCACGAGAAAACGCCATTGAGATTTTGCCAAGAGCCGAACTTCAAAGTTAAAGCATAATCTAAAATCAAAGAGTTATAATTCTGCTGATATGATACACTGCTACATTTCAACCAAATATGCACACATGCATTTTTAATGGCTGATTAAGAGCTGTAAATGAATCATCAGAGCCAAAGAAAGAGGGACCATCTTAAGCCTGCAGTCATTATCATTTTATTATCATGCAAGTTTCAAACGTTCCCAAAATCGAACAAAATATTAAGTAGAACTCCGTGTTTCTTGAGCTGCGACTAACCAAACTGACAGCTCAAAGCAAACTTTAAAAGAGAGAGAGAATTTAATGCTGTACTGAAGGATTTGATTTTTTTTTTTTTGCTCTGTCTGATGCAACAACATCTGTAAGGCCAAAGCCGCACTGCGAGGGCATAATAATGAGGCTGCCTTGATCGAGACAGCCCGCTGCAGTGCAGCTGAGTTTAGTGGTTTAAACTGAGGCGTGGATAAATATTTGCTCTACATTCCTCTCCCCCCAAACATTAAAAAGGATCATTTCGTCAATTTTCAACCTTATCTCTAGCTATCAGAATTAGGGATGGAGTATGAAAAACGCCTGCTGTTGTTGCCGATGTTCTCTGTGTCTCAGGAGCACAGCTGCAAAATCTGTTGTTCTTCTGGCACTGGCGTCGTCATTTGACGGGGTGTGCTGTAGATGCCACTCAAAAACAGAACTTCCTTGTTCTCTTCGGTTGTATTGCAGACTAGCTACATTTCCAACAGCGAAAATGGCATCCCATAATATGAGTGCAGAGGATGTTATGGACGAGGATACATTTTACACAGTGTTTTGGCTGACTCAGATATTCTGCCGTATTTATTGGAGCCAGAGTATACAGCCGAAGAAATGCAGTGCAGAGAGGTCGAGGCTGTGGCTGCATTTTGAGGGAAAGCAGCTTGTGCGCAATGCATCCTGGTACATGTAGGCACTGCTGGTAGGGCTCCATGAGTGGGAAAACTCAGCTTTCTCGGTCGATATAGCACACACTGAAGAAGTTATTGCTTCAATTGACTACAATTACCATCAACACTGATTGGACATCCACATTAAACGTGACACCTGACAAAGGAATCTTAAGAAAAGGGGAGCACGAAGGAGGAGGATAATGACATGTTTATGTCAGATTGAGAGCTACTCACTCAAACATGTGAGCAACAGAGCACATTTTCTCAACTCTCAGTTGTATCAACACTTGATAGAACAGAGGTCTAATTTTTATCTGAAGCATAAATTTGTATGTGTAACTTTTTGACTTGTAGCTAAAATATGTTGATTTGTGCAAGCCAAGCAACTTACTAACGATTGGAAGCATAATATACTGTAAGTAGTTCAATCTTTATTAGGTCTTTTTCCTCACCCAGCATTGCTTTAGAAGACGTAACTGTACTTCAAATCACATCCTAATCTTTCCCCTCACTCAGGTTTCAGATTGAGCGACCCAACCGCATCCCGTACTGCCGCCTGAGGCCCAATCAGTCCCCTTGTCACAGTCCTGGTCACAGCCAGCGGGGGTGATTTCTAACAAGGTATCTGAAGTGAAAGCCAAGCCGCAGAGAATGAGGAAGTCCACAATGACCGCCCCCTTCCTCACAGGGCAGAGGCTAACATGACTAACTTCAACACACACACACACACACACACACACACAGAGAGAGCGAAGACGAGAAAATGAGGAGGCTTCACAAAAACCTCATTTCCAGATAATTACAGTGGAAGCCAATACGGAGGAAGTGACAGAGGGTTACGTGTTGTTATCTCCTCCGACCTACCCTGAGGGAAGCTTTAACGGCCAATCCTCCCCCACTTTCCTAAGTACCAGTGACGGACTCTGAGAGCAGTTTCTCAGGAGCTGAGATGACATGTCTTCTACTTTAAAGATGTCCATCAGAATATCTCATTAAAAGCCTCTGTCATCTTCCCTGCGCGAACACAAACTTGACTAGACTGGACAGGTGAAACTGAATGCCGGTTTTGCCCGCAGGAGGCAACACCACACAGATCCGCCCAACGCTTTCGGATTACCATAAGAGATCTGAGCCGAGCGCGGCCAGAGGATGGGATCGACCTCTGGGCAGCTGCTCAGAGTGCGAGAGCGGGGGACAAAGAGGGAGGAAGAAGAAAAGAACAGACAGATCAGCTTTCACTGCTCTTTGTTTCTCTACACTATAGCGAGCAAGACTGGGGCTTTCTCTTTTCTGTCTCCCACAGAGCTGGGAGATAGAGGCCACCCTTTCGTGAGCGTGTATGTGTGTGTGTGTGTGTGTGAGAGACAACGGTCCAGTCATGCATGTGCCACACACCCAGCCAGGTTGCCATGCATCACACACCTCTGACACGCCATTAACCAGGACAAATCACAGGACCCCAGGGGAGATGGTAGCTTCCTCCACATTGCCTGATTAAAAAGTGAGATATATGAGGCATGTCCACAGTGTCTGTGGCCATGCTAAAGCAGCTGACTGAGCAAGTGTATGCAGACCCACACACACACACACACAGTGCTGACATTTTTGAATTGTTCTAAACATATTCCCAAGCGACAATGGTGCTTCAGCAATTTCTGTCAGCCTGCTCTCAGAGCAGATCATAATCTATAATTAAGAGGGAGATAAAAAAGTGTCCTCTATACTATTTTCTTAATGACCATTTGTGTCAGATAGACTACTTAGGGTTATGAGAAAAGGGGCAGAGCAGTACAGAATCACACTCATTCTATTTCCAGACCGGTTTGATCTAAAAAACTAACTTTGCTTTGCAGCCCATGCCACTCCTATTAAACTATAATAAAATGGGCTGTCAGGAGTCTGCAGGGACTTCTTGCAGAGAGGAATGTGCTCCACTTCATCCTAACCTAAAAAAAAAAAAAATCCCCCAGAAACAGATATGACACGACTAAGATTTCCAAGAACTCAGTTGCAGCTACATGCGGTGCTACTGTGCTTTGCCAGGCCGGTTCCTTAACAGGATTTCTTCACACAGACATCACTGAAACAATCAGTAGATGGAAATATGATAACAGAAGCATTAAATTACTTTTTTAAGTGCAAGTTTAGTTTCTAAGTGCGCTGTGGAAAAATACTAACAGCTTGTTTCCACCACAAGAACTTTTCCAATGGTCCAGGAACCATTGAAAGACCTCAAGAACCTCACCTGTGTTTCAACCAGAGTGACCAGGGACTAAATTGAGTTCCTCTGCTATAGTTTCCTTAAAAAAGTAGCTGATTTGGGGGCGGTACTTTCTAATGATCCAAGAATGAGCAAATCAGAGACAGCAGCTATCAAGAGAGCTAGCCAGTGAACGAAAGAAACAGAACTTCATTTGCCGATTGTTTCATCACAGTTACGTACTAAAGCAAAAGTAAAAAAGAAACATAAAACACTACCCTACTTTCAGTATCCTTTTCCATCTCTGCATGTCCCCAATATATCTGTTCATTACTTTCATTCAAACATCAAAGTCGCTCCACAGTATATACAAAGAACAGCATGACTGTTTCTTCTTCCTTCTGTGTGAAAATTGCGTCGTAAAAATCATTTTTTGAATCTGTCAACAGACTAGTTTTCCTAACCTTCACAGATCTTCACGTGTACTGACAATCCAAACAGTAATGAGCAAAGGTTTAGTTCCTGTAGCTTCATATCTCCTGAAACTATTTGGGCAAAAGGGGGCTTTTATTTCCAGGGAAAGGTGTGCCAGTTAATAGTTACTTTGCAGTACGCGGTATAAATGTGAAAAACATGAGATTGAAGACTCATTAATTATTCATTTGAATGGCCATTGGGCATCCGCCATCCCTGCTGTCGGCACACCCATCCAATAGGACAGAGGAGGGAGTTGGCAGAGCTGAGGACTCGGGTCAGGGAGCAGAGGTCAGAGGTTTGGTGACCAGAGTGTCAAGTTGTCCTGGACAAAGGGCCTCCAGTAGGGGTTCAGTGAGAGGACAGAGACAAGGGGCAGCACAGACAGAAAATGAATACCACAAGTTGCATGTCAGAAGCATTTCACTTAAATTCTATTATTAATTAGACTGCTGTGTGTGTGAATGTGTAACTGTGCTAGAAATAGTTGATGACTCAGGTGGATTCTTTTCTTTCATCTGACGGTAAACCACAGGCAAGAGGAGGATACGAAGAAAACATCCGCTGTTTCATCTATTGCATAATAACCGCATGACTTCAGGTCTCATGACAATAAAATAATTGTGTTATTTATGGAAACTGTTGACCAGTGTTGCATAGCAGCAAGGAGAGTTTTCAGGAGAACTAAAAGCTTCACAAATGCATCGAAAGATAAAAAAAGAAACTATAAATATAAATTCATGTGTCACCTTCAGTTTGTTTCCCTGTTTAAAATGATCTGTTAGCCATGGAGGAAATCTCTTTGAGAATGGGGCATAACACAACCAATGAGAAGGACAGAAACTTTCATCATGTGTGACCACTGGAAGCGGGACACAACGAGCAGCGGAAGAACACGGCTGACAGATCTTTATCCGAAAATGGCTCTTTTTTTCTTTTTTTTTTTTGAAATTTCCGAGCACCCCTCGTATTCTCGAACCGCAGCTATGGCTTCGGTTTCCATCTCGGGGGAGGGTGGAGGAGAGTTCAGGCTGGAGCTCACAAGACCTGCCCCGGGGCTGCTCAGACACCAGTCGTGGCTGCACACTCGGCCCTGGCTGGCCTCCTCCCGCTGCAACCCACAATGAGCCTTTATTGTGAGGCTGATAAACTGAGACCATGGGAAACTCTTCCCAGCTCCTCACTGCACTACGAAAAACAGACCGCATGCACCGAGAGAAGCAGAAACAGAGGGAGAGGTGACCACATGAAACAGTGAAGAACATTTTGGGGGTGTCCGCAGCAGCCAGACTGCATTATATTTTCAAATTAAACAGAGCCGGCTTCTTGGCTTGAAGCTATTATCAATCAGCCTTACAGACACAAAAAGGGGAAGAAGCCTTTAGTTGACATTTCATTGACCGCTGCTTTTTATAATACTATTCCCCCCCCCAAAACCTCTCCTTAAGGCAGTCAGCCAATATGGCAGCCGTCCCTCAAGGGGTGGTCTTTGGTTATTGATTAGGGGGGCAGTTGCCTCAAAGGCCGCTTCCCTCGGGTCATAAGGTCAAGACAGAAGAAAGGAAAACGGGGGGGAGGGGACAAGGAGGAGTCACGAGATCAGTAAATTAAACTTGTGTTCATCAGTGTTGAGGGTGAATGGGAGAGAGATGACGGCAGAGGGTGGAGGGGAGAACTGTTTGGAAGAGATAGTGTGTGAAACTTTACACTTCATGTAAACTGTGATTTTTTGCTTCACATTTATCAGACCCAAAAGGATCTGGTGTGTGTGTGTGTGTGTGTGTGTATGTGTGTGGTGTGATGACTGAGGCCAGAAACTAGTGACTTTACAGTGGCTTTGGAAAAAAATGTGATGCAGTTTGCAGCATTTTGGGTTATTCTGCAAGAAATTGTGGCAGATGTAGCGCTGGGGACAAAATTTCAAGCTCTCATGAGAAGTCTTTTCTTTTTCCTACGACACGGAAAGTAGCTAATGTGATTGGCTTGTCTTAGTCAGGTGCTGGAAATATGACTAGCCATTTGATGGACGCAGACAAGGCTTGACTTGCCGCTGGGTTTGTTATTCCTGCCAAACATTTGATTGTTTTGAATTGCATTATTTCAGGAACACTGGGAAGACTGCCAACTAAAGGCAGTCGGAAGTAGAGAGACATACAGGCACAAGTTAAGGCCCAGGATCAGATAAGGTGAACACAATGCTACAGTTGTTACTAAAGAGACTCCACATTTCAGGGTGTTTTTTTTTTTTATATATAAAGGCATTTCTTATCACTTTAGGTTTTGGTTTGTTTATGTCTCAGTGCTCTAATGAAGTCAAAATATCACACAGAACCAGATCTCCTTCCACGCAAGAAAGTGGAACAAAGGTGGGAGTTCTTAGTTTAGTCATTTTTCAAATAAAAAAGCCAAATTGCAGCTTATGTATTAACTTCTTTTCTGTTTTTAGATTACTGTAAACTAAATATCTTTGGGTTTTGGACGAGATATTTCAAAATGTGGGATTGCAATGGCACTAAAAGACCGAGTCAGCAGTCCACTGTGACCGATTGAATGTAACGAATTGCAGAAACACACATTTTTTATAGTCGGATTGACAGACAATCTTTAATGTGGATCAGTCACGTCATGGTCAATACATGATTCACTTCATAAGGTCAGTATCAGTATCGCTGCATGCCTAGTAATTCAAAAACCTGATAAGTAAGCCAGCTGGTTATATAGCTATGCTTACTGCAATTACAAACTTAACGTGAGTAAAATGACCTGATTGTGGTGTTAAAATGCCTGTTTCAGTAATCAAAGATCTGCCTTGCATAATCAAATTAGCGGAGCGCATGTATAAGCAGTGAGTGACTATGACGCCTCTCTCTGAGCACATCAGTAATTGATCTGATGAGTTAATAACTCAGTAGCAACAAAGGTTTTTACAAAGGAAACAAGTATTTACCTATCCATGAAAAAGTATTCTGCTTAAACAAACACTGAGCACCGTGAGTCTTTGCCACTGGGAGTAGATGGATGACTGTACAACTCAACTATAGTTCCCAGGAGGTTGATTCAAGACCTGCGTACCTGAGCCGAGCAGCAAACCCCAGCTTGTGGACAGATTGTCGTGGCCTGTCAAACCTTTGACACAACAAAAGAGGGAAGCTAAAGTGACAGATGTCACATTGTTTAAGTGAAGACAGGAAACAAGAACCAGCAAGACACTTCACTTATAGCATGATTGCACTCATCTTAAAAAGCTTTCGGCACCGCTAAACGCATAAACGGCTTACAACCGGCAGACGAATCTGTTGAACACACACAGACGCAGATTAAAACAAGTCAACCAAGTCGGAGCTTATATGACCTCCGCCTTCACTTATTCCTGCACTGACCTCACACCATCCTTTCCCATCCCCCAATCTCCTTCCCCCTAATCCAGTCCTACTGGGAGGCAGGCAGCAGCATGGCCTGATGGTCAAACTGTGTCTGTCTGCCTGACTGTCTGTCCATCTGCTTGGGGCCCAGCAGTGGTTGAAAGGAATTAAAGTTGTCCAGAAAGTAGCCAAAATCTCTCCCAAATCCTCCTTCAGCCCTCCCTTTTATGTCACTTTTTCCCCCTTCGGTTTTAATTCCTCTGTCGTACTTTCTCTCTGAGCGTGGTCCAATTCCATTAACACCCTGTACCTTCTATTAGCTAATGCAGTGGAGCTACACACTGAATCTCATCCAGCTCATTACCAGCCACTCCGCACCCACACAGGGATCCTTCTCCCTGCCTAGTGGGGGGAGTCGAATCCGGATCCAGTATTCGGAAAAGCACAAATAGTGGGTTTTTTACGAATATTTATTTCGTACAAATACTTTTTTAAATTATTTGTTATCGAGAGGAAAAAAAAAAAAAAAATCAAATAACGCGCAGGTCGAGACTCGTAGCATAGCGAGTTTACCACTGTCTCCTCATGAATGTAGCCTATAAATAGCTGCAGGTCTGTGTGTTTGGCAGAGCTGAGCATTAGCAGCGTAGTCAGCGTAGTTGTACATGGTCCAGGGTTTGAGACCCGATGAGGGAACCCTCCTTCGCAAAATGGTCTACTGAAAAACACTTATTTTAACACTTTAATATCCTAAAGTTATACGTGTAACGAAAAAGAAAAACAGGATTGTTACGCCCATTTCCACTTATTTGAATACAAATAATTTTGCTGCCTCAACAAATACAGATACAAATACTGGGCTCTCTGTACATCCCTAGCTCCAACACCACCAACAGAGAGATGGGACAGAAAATAGCAGCAGAACATTGCACGTGCAGCAACTTGGTCAAAAGAATGATACACTTATTTCTCAGTCTCTGCATGATTCATTCACAGGTAGAACAGCCTCAGTCAGCGTCACACTGCAGTGGGTTTGATTGGATCCTTTCTGGGAAGAAACTGAATTCACCAGTGTCAGTTACAACTGGAGACAATACACCAAGGTTCTTGTTTTGTCTTCAATTGCAACAGTGCCACTTGAATTTCAGTTCTTTGGTTCAGGGATGCGGGGGCATGGATAGGGGTTGGTTTTTGAGGGGGAGGTGAGGGGTCGGAGGGCTGCAGCAATGTCCCACTAGCCTTTGTGGCTTCATTGAAAAGCACAGCAGGGAAAGTGAAGCCTTGCTTGTGCTCAGCAGAGTTTATTAAAACTGCAAAAAGGGTGAGTGGCCACAGATGGTCCTGTCAATAACCATTCACCCACTCATGCATGCTGGTGCACAAGCACCAACGCCACACCCTGTGCCATACCACAAAGTGGAAATGCACTAGAGACACGCACACAGTTATAGACAGAGGGGTAGTGAAAACAGATGGTAAGTGTGTGAATGGTGTGCGACACTCTGAAGAAGTGCTCCAAGAGGCGTTGGGATTCCATTAGTCTCTCAACCTCTAACCTCCATCAACACCTCTGAGAAGCTGTTAGGACAGAGATATCGGCTGACCAGCATGAGCTAAAACTTAGCTAACTGTTGCAGCAAGTGTAAAATAGTTGCCAAAAATAGTTAAATCTGCTACTTGACATAACATATTATGGCTGTTTGGATTAATTAATGTGCTATGGCTATTGAAAACAGCAGTGGTTCACATGTTGTTAGTCATTCACCTTCCGGTATCCTATTTTACTACTACTACTACTACTACTACTACTACTACTACTACTACTACTACTAACACATCTCCGGATGACTGTACATACAAAGGGAGGCACTCCATCATGTGGCTCCAGCATGGTGTTAATGGGACAAAATGTGACTGGTCACATTTTGTCAGGTCAGGTTATAGTGACAGCTCCGCATATCCTCTCCAACTCACAACTGACAGTGTTTGGTAATGAGGAAGGCGAAGGTGACATAAGGACACAGGAGTCTGACAATTGCTTTCATTTTCATAATCACTCTATTCTCAAAAGGGAGTCAATTCATAAATCTGTGGAAAGATTTTATCACTAGTGATTCTGATAATCAATTCATTGTGTAAGTTGCTGGTTTTGGCAAAAGTTTCATATATAACAAAACAAGCGATTTGAAGATGCCACTTTTGGCTCGGTGATCTTTATTTGTCATTACTTTTTCATTTTTAGCAAATACATAATCAATTAAAACAATAATCAGTAAATTACAAATCAGTTATGACATGGGGAACATCAATATACAGCAGCTTTAGTTAAGTATTCTGACCTAAAATGATTATGTTTAATATTGAATGTAATGTTGGTGCATGAAAACACTGAACTGCAACTGAATTGTTTGTCTTTCTTCCCCTGCAGAGACTGTTTGCTGAAGGACTCTAAAGCATTGCCAGTGTTTTATCATCTAAAAATGTGTTTTTTGAGTGAGATGAGCCACAGGTACAGTGAAGAGCCTTCTTTAAATAAAGAGCAGGCAGCTTCAGCACACCATCATCATCATCTGGTGACACATTGTGTAACGGACAATGATCAACACATACATATTAATCTTCCGCCGTACGATTGGACAGCATTATTTCCCACTATTACTACTGTACATAAACAAAGAACTCTTAACTGCCAGACAAATATTATCATTTTGAAAGATAATCACAGCCATACCACCTCAGTTCAGCTTCCTCCCTCTAATCCCCCTGCATACAAACATGAGCAGACCACTCTCTTTGAGTATGCAGAGGGGCTTGGCTCTGATTTCAAACAGCAGTGAACGCAGGTCAAAGGGGGCAGCCTTTATGATGATCTGGGAGAGAACCCCTGTCAGAGGCTCAAGGGGTCCTGCCATCAGAGTCACGACCCCCAAGTCACAAACAGCGAGCCATAGCCTGACATCAAACCGACACTTTGCCCAAGACAAAACAGGGGAGAGAGTTGCTATGCCCTGTTCCACCCGTCCACAGAAACAGAGGCACACACAGAATGCCGACATACCCACAACCTTCCCCTCGCTGGTTTAAAATGACTTCAATTGACTGTGACCGATGTGCACTATAAAGCACAAACAAATTCCACTGTCTTAACCCAATCTTCTTAATGTTTTTTTTTTTGTTTTTCCAAAACAAGCCCAGCCTCGGTGTGCATATCGACTCAACAATTAGCAAGAATTAAATCCCAATGCTAGAGAGCTTTTTCAGTAACAGCACAGTTTCCCTGAATGGCCTAAATGACATCCATTTTCATTTCATCTGTGGGAGGCTATTGGAGGGTAGGCTACTTAAGAAGTGAATGTCAGCTGAATGACAAGTCGGGCCTGAGAACAGTAGCGTTAGCCATTGTGGGGAAGCTTGCAGGCAGACATGAAACACCTCACATCTACCAACTTGAATAACAATCACAATCTGCACACTGTCGCTATCATGACTTTGATCAATACTGACAGAGTATAGGAATAAAAAAATGATTTGAAAAATACAAAAAAAAAAGAGGACTGTAACACTAAATATGCATAACTGCTGGATAGCTGGATGATGGCAGACGGTGCACACGTCCCCTGTCACAATCAGGACAGAGGCTTCAGGCTATGGTTCAATGCGTAAGGTGATGCACAACTGGCCGCCAGACATGTGGAAATACTGTGAAAATTAGACCAGTTTTTACACTGTGAGACAAAGCAGATGCGGAGCAGAGGATCATGCATCAGCTCAGGCTGTTTCCTAGGCTGCTTGTTGTTCTACTTCTTGAGTAATCAGTGTCTGTTCAACAGACTCTGCCTCTGGCTATCACAGCTCCACTGCAGATGTGATCCCACTCATTATCACGCCAAACTCTCAACTCATAAAAACACTTTACAGCTGCAAGATCAGGAGCTACGCTGAAACAGAATACTTAATGTTGACTTAACACTTATTACTAAGCATTTTCTTCCACTGCTAACTAACCACTCGTATCTTAGCTGTATCCAAGCTGACAGCTATTTTTCCAAAACAAACAGGGTCTGCATTTGCAGTAGTCATCTGACCTACCAAAGACTCTCATTGTTATGCTTGCCAATGAGCATAAACACACTAAGTTTTGCAGACATGAATATGCTGTGCATGAAAATATGAAAGATAATGTTTTTCCGTGGTTAATTAGTGAATTAAACTACAGCTGAGTGATAATTTGTCAATGGTAAATGGAACACAAAAGATGAAAAAAATGTCTTTGTCCAAGAAAACAAATTTGAATTGAATTCAAACTGAATACCCGCAGGTTATTTGCCATGCAAAAAGAACAAGTACAGTTCTTTATGCAAACAGTTGAGCACAACCTGTGTGTATCAACTCTCACCAATGAAATATTTACAGTCCATGACAAGCCTCCGTGCATTAGCCTCAGAACTGAAATCTGCATCTTCTGAAATATAACTTCACACTGATTTACTGAGGCTCCGGTGGTCCAATCTAGCAACAACTATACTCAACAGCATCAGGTTGTAGTTATTACTCCGCTGGGTTCTGCATGACAAATGGGAGGGCTTTGTCATCTCTTGTTCAGCATCCCCTATGACTGTGCATCATCCACTATTATAGGCCGAAAGCCCTTAGTCATCCTCACAGGGAGAAGGAGGGGTGCTGAACATTTCTTGCAAATGAGAGCTTCTACTCAGGAACATGCAATCTTGTAATTCCTCAAGTAGCACTGCCCCCGACCCCCGCTAACCCCCCCCCCCCCTTCCCTCCCACCCTTCTCTCTCTGGATTTAAGGTTGGCTACAGGGACCTGAATAGGTGGTATTTCAGCATGCTAACGGCGCTGAAGAAAAGAGCTGGTTGGCTAGGGGCCAAATCCCCATGGTTACCCTGGAGCAGCAACTGCCTCTTTCCTGTGTTGGTCTGTCTGGGAATAAGCTACCTCTACTCTGCATGTGTGGGGAGGCTTTAAGGAGACAGAGGAGACAAGATAAGTTAGGGTGGCATCATTGTGGAGTCTTGCACACCTCTAAAATCATCTACCCAAGATCAAGGCACATAACAGTGAGTGTGTCATTGCGACATTAAGAGGGAAACGGAGACGGTACAGTAGTGTACATAAGGGCCCCAAGCCGCGAGCACCAGCTCTTCTTGAGTGCCCCTGAGCAATACACTGAATCTTCACACAGGTGTTCTGTCTGAACTTGTGCTCCTCCTTTCTTCAGTTGCATAATCCTGCTGTGGGAGCAATGCGGTAAATACAAAGTCTCACACGACTCAGTCACCAGCCTTAATGGTAACAGGTTGCTGAACACATCAGCTTAACATAAAAAAAGGCACCAAACCAACTCAACAGTGAGATGTGAGATGGACCAAGGTTGGAACCAGCCTGAACATACAATCTGAACACAGCAGGCTATATCTGGGAAAGATAGTGATATCTTTTCAAGGCTACTGGTGAATCTGTGGAGCACTTTCACTGGCTTTCACATGCAAAACTACCAAACAAAAGCCCCCGCTGAACTCAATTAACAATCTTTTTAGTTTGCTAATTAAGTTCATCCCCCTTTCAATGCATAAAACTCTTTCAATCCGACCAAGCCTGTAAAGTAATATCACTATAATGCAAGTTATGAGGATTTTGGTGTTTTGGGTTTCATGTGTGCTTCTTTGCCTTGCAGTAAAACCCTACTAGTGGTCAAGTATTACCAACTTTTTCTTTTTTTTTTCCTCCCCAATGTATCACACCATATCACTAGCTATGACTCATTGGCAAGCAGTGATGAACTAGCCTGGTCCCAATTAGTCCCTTCCCGTCCTCCCGGTGGCTCCAACAAGCACATTTTCCAAGCGAAACATGTCACTCTCCCTCACCTTTTACTTGACTCTCGTACTCCGCGATGATTTCTTTATCCTTTTTGAACCTCGGCGTGGACATTTTCTGGCTGCTAGTGTCCGGAGCTTGTTGTAAACTTCTTCTTGTCAACAAGGGGGGATCCTACAGCAGCCGACGCATCCCACACACAGGACGAAAAAAAAGGAAGCGCGAGATAAAAAAAAAATGACACTATGAACGGATTTAACTTTGCAACAAGCTCGACTTGGAGCAAGAAGAAAACGTTTAGTCCTTCATTGTTCCTCTTCCTTCGGGATAAGCGGTGTATGTACAAGCAGGGCCAATGCGCAATCCTGCTGCGACCAATGGATCCACTCAACTAGTAGAGCAGCTCAACAGCACTGCTGCTACCACAGGAGGAGAAGAAAAAAACAATCACGCAAGTTTCAGAGCTCTCCGCCGTATCCACTGCTCTGGAAAGTAGTGCCAACAAGCCAGCCGGAGCGCATTAAAGTCGACTTCAATGTGTGCGCTTTTTGGTAGTGGTTTCCAGTTTGGACCCGCGCGCGCTCACACACACACGCACGCACGCTTCAACACACACATATACACACACTATCACCCCCTTTGGTCGTTCGCTCTCTCCCTCGACGGTTTTCTCCCCCCCAAACTCCCGGCAGGCTCAGAGGCAGACAGGGCAGGCCGACGGCAGCACACAGCAGCTGGAGCCAGGCAGGGAGAGGAGAGGAAGGAGAGGGAGGGATCTGCACACACACATATACACACACATACACACACGCACGCACACACACACCCAGACGCAGCTAGTGGACACCAGTGGACTGACACTCTGCTCCCAAATCTGCAGGGTGTTTTTTATATATATATATATTTATTTATATTAGTCAGCTGTTGGAACAGACTAACCTTCACAGTGTGACTACAGGCTTCTGCAATTTAAAAAGTAATAATGAATGGAGTAAATATGCATGAGACATTTTTTGGATGATTTCAGATAAACACAGACCCCTCCAAAATGTTTTTATGACATAAAACTTTTATCATTTGTCCACAAACAGAAATCCCATTACCTCACTGAAGAAATCTGGAAATGTAATCTACTCTCGTCTCTCTCATTGAAAAATTCAGAATCAATGAATGTGCAAATGTTGTTCATTTCAAAAGTTTAAATGAATGAGACTAGATTTTAGTTTGCTACTTCACTGAAAAGTCTATTGTCAGTATATATGCACAGGAGGTCTCAGTTTCCACATCACTCTTGTGTCCGGACTCGTGATGTCACAAAAACAGGCTCATTGGTACACATCTTAAACTGAGATTTAAGGTGGGAACAGAGAAACTTTCCCCCTTCAGCAGGTGAATTCGAAAAACATTCTCCTAGTTTTACACTCCGCACATGCACATTTTTGCGCTGTGAAGCTCAAACATCCAAGTGAAGTAACAATAGGCAAAACACATTTTTGAGTAGAAGGGGACTTTAAGTATTTGTAATTAGTTACTTTTGTATTTATTTAATCAAAAGAAAGACTCCATAGAGATTAAGAAATATTTTTCAAATGTACACCCAGTCCTGGAACTGATGGGATAAAAGGTAGTGATATAGGGGCCCACAAATAATCCAGTGAAAACACATTCAGGGGCCCCATACATCCAATCTACAAACATAAACTCATAGCTAATATAGGCTTCTTGTGTCACTAGAAATAAACATGTGTTCAGAAGTTCTTGAGATTTATTCCTCTGCTGGAGCAGTTGCTAATCTTCCCAGGGTCCACACAAAATGTTAAACATGTTAAATTAAAACATGAATATGAAAATGAAAACTAGGTCAATAGAGAGAAACCACCATGCTTTGCTCTACTACTTACGTTGACTTGGGTTAAAGTCAAAAGTTTCAGTTTCCCTTCATCACTGTAACAATTTAGCAAGGCTTTTGTCTCACATTTCAGTAGAAAACGTTATCTACTGACAATTAACTGGTCCACAACGCCATCTGCAGGACAAATGAAAAGACTGGAGAAGCACATCAGCTGATTTCTCATTAGGACAACACTCCACTTTATTTTATTGCACTATCTAAAAAAAAAAACCCATGCACCACAGTACTTAAATAAATTGAACAAAAACTGTAAAAAAAATAAATAAATTATATTTAAAAAAAGATCAGACAAGCTACACATGCCACACCAACATCCATTTTCAAGCTGCTCACAATACATAATAGATTTATGTACCATTTTCAAACAAGGCCTATAAACACATTATTATCTCATTCTACTTCTAATGTGACATTGTAGTGTTTTCGTAAAAATCACATTATTAAATATGTACAAACAGAGATATAAAACATACTTAAAATAATACAAGGATTTTAAAATGCAAAGGCAGCTTATTCATTATTTCTAAATAACTGGACATTCCACCACTGTAAACATTTAATTGATAAATATTCAGAAATGTCAGGGGCTCCTCACAGGGCTTAAACTGATTTGTAGTGGCAGCTTCACTACATACATAAATGTTTTTATAATAACCTGCACAAGAAGATTACACTGAACATCACCAGGTTCACTACACCAGTAGGCTATCACATTTCTCCACATACCACAAAATAAATTAAAATCAACGTTAAATGATACCCCTGTTGATCTTTTTTAAAATTTGTTATTTAAGCACCACAGTCAGCCGCTTTTGAAGAAGGTCTCCTCGATGACCTCAGTGAACCTCTCCTTCATCTGTTGACGGAAGCTGGCGTACCATTCCAACAGCCTCCTCCTCCTGTCCACCCGCTGTTCCTGGCTCATCCCTCTCTCCCTCTCCAAGATGGCCGGCAGTTCCTTCCAGTCACTGATGAAGATGAAGGGTGCTCCCGCAGCTTTGAGGAGACGTAGTGGGGAGCTGGGCCCGGCTGCACAGGTCCCAGGTGTCTGTATGTCTTCCACCACGGGCACTGAGCCGTAAGAGCACGCCTCGTAGATGCGGTAGCATTCTGTGTTGACCCCGACTGGGCAGAGAGTGAGCTCGCTCTGGGCCAGAGCTGTTTGATAACGTCTCAGACTGTCTGATGTCTCTTGAGGGAGCCACCTACGGCAAGAAGTGCGGAAAAGATACTTAAGCCAACAGTTAAAGCTACTAGAACAACCATACACGATAAATTCCAGTACTGTGCCAGTAAGACAGTTCATGTTGTAGCTGTCTCTCTACAGCTTAATAAATCTGAACAAAACAAAATTCTATGTTTAAAATGAGCAAATGAGCAAAAATGTAGCTACTGATAATTATTATTGTTCAAGGAAAACCTCAGCTGAGATTGCTGTTCAGCTAACTCTACATACATCTACACATATGTGTGACATAATGGACGAAATGCATTATGTCACAGCAGCCATCTTAAAATATGAGCGTAGCATCTAAACTCATGAACATGCCTCAGCTATCTCTGGGCCTTTTTTTAAAAATTTTTTTTAATGCACCATTATTGCATTCTACTTGATAAGATCAGCACAAAACTCTCTGTGATGTCTAATTTTCCCCTAGAAACTTTATCTGATGTTGTTGAACTGTTCTTGAACTTCATCACACAATTTAAATCTCATTAAATCTGATTTGAACCAACAATACTGTTATCATAAATATTCAAAAAGACTTTGTTAAAAAATGTCTAGAAAGGTCTGTAAGACTTTTTTTTTATATTAATATTCTTCATATCAGTCTTTTTATTGTCTATTTATATGATATATGCAACAATGCAATATATAAATTGTGTCAACGGGCCTCATTCACTAATATGCAAGTAGAAATGTTCTTACTTGGCGCAGAAAATAAGTGTGCACGCAAAATTACCATCGGATTCATGGCCAATTTTGTTATTACCACCGTGCGTATGTATCATTCTAAATTGACAGGCGCGTGCCCACTATCAGTAATTAGCATACTACCACGCTACCATTTCTCTATATAAGGAAAGCTCTGTTTGAGCGGTGCAGCAGTGCAGAGAGCTGTCACGCACTGCAAAGAGTGCAGTGATGGTAAAAATGTAGAAAAACTTCACTGCTCAGAGTAGAAGCCAGAAAAGGCATATTTGGCTGGTAAACATGTCACTGGCACAACCGTTTGGAGCCTGATTGTGGATATAGCCTGCGTACCTGTTGCACCACTGCTTCCATAACAAAATAAAAAGTTGGTAAATGCGTAAATGTGATCTGTGGAATTGATCTGAATAAATCTCTTCTGCTGCGCCAGGTGTGCATGGTGTTTCGTCACTGTCCACAACAGGCCGTGATGTAGCGACAGCAGAGCGTCCCTCACCGGACCACTGCTGAACTGTCAGGCTGTGAGGACACTGAACAGGCTGCTGGTTAACCAGCTGCATATGTCACGGCCAAATCTGATGCGGTCACATACTAATATGGAAATGCCGATATATAAGCTACTGTCATCTAAAAGTGGGAACAGGACAATTTTAATATATTAATAATTTCATTACATTTATGATGATGATTTATGGATTACAATGTCTTAACTATTAAGTTTATAATTAGCCTAGTAAATAAATTGTGCAGCAATTTCACAATTTTAAATGTTGTATATTTAGGCCCAATTATTTTTTAAAATAATTGTGGATCTACTATATTGTTTACATTGAATAAATATTGACTATGTCATTTTTGGCTGTGGGACATTTATGATTTGTGCGTACACATGGTCTAAGGCAGTTGTAAATTTGTTCACAGAGTAAGAACAAATCCAGGTAAGAACATACTGATGAATCCCGGATTTGTGCTTAAAACGTTTATACACATGGTTTAAGCTCAGGTTTGTACGTACGCATTGTTTGTGAATGAGGCCCAATATATCTGTCCTAAACTATGACTGAACACAATAATGACTCACTTCTCCCTGGCAGTGGTGATGCATTCCTTATCCAGGCCAGACTGCTTCAACACCTGCATGAGTGTTTCTCTGGAGGAATTCTTGTAAACAGTTCCTAGGAAATTGCAGAGGTATGGTCTGTTGGACGTGATCATCTGGGCATTAGGTCTGATCATCGGAAACTGCCTGTATCTGCACAGAGAGACAAGAAAAACAGCCATGGATAATGTTATTCATTTAAAAAGACAATCCAGTTTAATCTATGAGTGTTGAGCACTAATGATGTCCACATACACACAAACATGCAATACTACTAAAGGATGACATACGTGGCGACACCAAGAGGCCACTGGAAGACATCTTTGTCATTGACCCAGGGACTGTCGTACACCACAAACAGTAGATCCACAAAGCCACCGTTTCTCTTTAAGTACGGGCCGATCCAGTCATTGTTGCAGTGCTCGTTGCCCAGCAGGACCACAGCCACATGAGACACAGTGTGGGACTGTACCAGAGCATGGACATGCTCCAACCAGCGCGTGGAGTACGACACCTTCTGCTGCTCGCGGCCGTTCAGAACCAGAACCAGGCTGTTCATATCCAGAGGGACGTGACCCTGGACCACCGCAGGACCGGTGTAGAAGCTAAAGACAGACGGGCAAGAGGGGAGGAAAAAAATGTAGTGGTTCTGTCTTATTCAGTGGTATAGTATGTTTCATGGAGTCACAAAAGCAGAATATATTATACTTGGGTTTGACAGATTTTAAGTATTCCATGTGTGACTAGTTACCTGAAATCTATTTTTTCTGACTGCAGCTCCCCCTCTCTCCATTGTGCTACTTTGTCAGTGGGGTTGAGGGGTCCTTCTAAAATATGTTCCCAAAGATAGAGCCCTGAGGAGAAAAGAAGGGTTCAATGCAATGAGTTAAACTGTCAACGTGTGCAGCACCATTATGTTGTAACTCCTACATTGCCAGACAGCAACAGAGTATAAATCAATTTATATCTGCAGTATAAACTTGTGGACACTCACACTTTAACTTAATAGCTTGTGAAATATGAAAGCATGTAAAAATAAAATTTACAAAGCAGCAAAGGGATGAGAAAAAATCATGCTGAAGCTTACAATTTTTGTAATTTGTTTTTAACTATGAAATGTTTATATTTTAAGCTTTATTTATTATTCTAAATCATCATCAAGATTATGTAATTTTCTCACAGAGACCATGAAAGTGGTTTCCCTTTTTCTAACAAACAGCATATTTAAGCAATGTCGCTTTAAATAAGGATGATTTATAAGTAAGAGAAATTATTTAAAACCCTTTAAAACATTTTATGGACGCAGTTTAATTTGATATTTGTTTATCTGATATTTGCTCTTTTTCTGGGCTACACCAATCAGACACTATTTATCTACTATCATATCTCATTTACTTTTAGACTACAAAAGAGAATGGTAGAACAATCTTTTTGATTCTGGACATTAAGATACTCACAATCGCTGCAATTCTTTTGATTGTGAAAAAGAATTCCAATCTTATTTTGCTTTAGATCGAGTGTATTCATTTCAGATTTTCCAGAGGCAGTCTGAGTTGTACTTGTCAAATTACAATTTTTCCAATCTAAACACTCTTCACTTCCTCACCAAAGTGTCCTCTTACATTTGGCATTCACACAGCAAACTTTAAGTACAAATCTTGTAACTATCTCTTGTTTGTTTATTGATCATAATGGGGTGAGAGTACTTTACTTAACTTTGCCCCTACACAGACAGGCTCAGTTTCACATCGGCAGACATGCACGACAACTCGTAGTGATTCTGTGTATTTCTTGATAGCACCTCAGAACTGCAGATCACGAGGCTAGTAGACAGGTGGCTGATAGTCTTCCAAAACATTTAATCTGGATATTTATTATTGATTATGTATTGATTACACGGGTTTTCTAATCTGCATAAAAAATCACAAGAGTCAATGTAATTTAGGAGCCATGACGTCAATTTGGAAAATATATCTGCAGTCGTTGGACGAAAGTTGGCCAAGGCCAAAAAGTCATTTGTTGTGTGTTACTTTTATACTTTAAATAACTGGATTGGATAAAGTTAGATTGATGAGTTCATATGTTGAAAACTAGAATCTGGGACGGACGCCAGTGGCATTTCATGAGGACACGCCTTACCTATGGCAGCTTTCCCCCAGATTTGGACCCTGTATCTTTTAGGTTTGTTCTTGTTAACTCGGCCCAGGTGCTGTTTGAAGGCCTCTCTCCTTTTGTTGAGAGCAGAGTTGTAGTCCACCTGTTCATCCTCCCACGGATTCCACTCATCTGCTAAAACCGGAGCAGCACCACCACCTCTCACACCACCTGCAAAGCACAACACACAACTGTTTATCGACAAATATTTACCTAATTGACAACTAAGTTTGTAACCATTCATTTATGAACATGTCAGGCAGTTTATCTACTAACATTATAGCAGCTAGATAACAGTTGTGTTCCGTAGACTACCTGAGTGGGCTGCTGACTCTTTCTTTACCACCCGGTGAACGCGGGAGATTACTTTGCTGCTGAAGAACACATTGTACGCAGCATAGAGAGAAAACGCAACATAAGCAAAAATTATGAGAAGAAACAGTTTTCTTTTGGGTATTTTCATTTTTTTCTGTTTTTTCCTCTCTCAGGTTACCATTGTGTAACTCATCTCCATATTTTGAGAGAGGACCCTTGTTTACATCACGAGGACCCCTGAATAAGCTGACCCAGAGAAGTGCCTGTCCTGAATTTGTCGTTATTTTAAATGTTTCTAACCTTTTTTTGCACCAGACATATATTTAAAAAAGGAAATAAATACGTGAATGTCGATATTAATCGGAATCTTTTAAGCAATCTTAAACCATTTTATTCTTTAAAAAACCAACGGCACACTTTTTTACGGTCGTGTCTGGATGGTTACCTTAGATTTGCGAAACTCTCGAGAGATTTGTACGCGTTGTTCAAATGATCATATCTTAAGATGTGACAACGCTGTGGTTAAGGTCTGGTTAGGTTTAGGCACAAAAAAACCCCCAAAAAAACACTTGGTTATTGTTAGGGAAAGACGGAAATATCATGATTTAGGTTGAAACGATCAGTCTCGCGAGATCCATCTAGACACGACCCACGGTTACAGCACTTTGTGTATATAACTTGAGTGTACAATCACAAACACTCCAGGGGGGGACTAAAGGTTGTAAAATTAAATAAACAAATGAATAAGTATCTTGCAAAGCTTACAGTGGTTTACGTTTTCACTGATTTTTTGTACATTTGGATGTTAAAGAAATGTATTGTTTGAAAAGTTTGGCCTTTTACTCATGAATTTGGATTTGTGAATACAACATTTAAGTCAAAAATAGTAAGCAAAGTAATCAAATAGTACGGAGAGCAGAGATTCCTGTCATATTAAGTGAGTACAAACAATACATTGTCAGAAAAGCACAGTGTGGCAGGATGGATTAAGAATGAAGTGGGCGATCAACATTAAACGCACCGGCTCGATAGTCGTCGAGTGTATGTCAAAGATACAGATGGAAAAAGCCTTGAAAATCTTGGTGTTGGGTGCTGGGATAGATATTTACCCAGTGGCATGTTTTCCACTCAGCAAGAAAGCTCCAATAGAAGGTGTTGATGATGGAGTCTCACACGGAGTGGATGCAAGGAGATTTAAAGAGTGTAAAGGGGTGACAGACAGCTGAAGAGGTTTAATGAAGTTGGTATGAAAACATGTGGTAAAGGTGGGGAGAATGATTGTGAACGAGACTGTGAAAAAAGATCCAGAGTGTCTTCTTCGCAATCATGCAGTATGGAAGGATAACTGTCTCAAGAGAATAAGGGAGGCAGAAATAATCAGGGTTAGCTCTCAGAAGAGATTTAAGCATGAGGAAGTAGATAAGAAATATTTTGATGTGAGGCAAGAAGCTATAAGGAGGCAAATCAGCCAGAAAAAAATGATGAATTTTGTTTTTGTAGGGTCAGGTGAAGTTTTTGGCCTTTTTGGCAATGGCAATTCATTGTGCTGCTGGAGTAGAAAGAAAATCTGAGGAAATTGACATAATTGTAGATGCAGCAGGGAGATTTCTGGGTGTTGTTGGAGTTTCTAGAGAAGATGTTCAGCAGCTGCTGAGAGAAACTTTTAGTCTCTTTCAAACACCTGAAAAATAGAGAAGTTACAGGCTAGCAGAGTAGGAATGGTTGGGAAGGGGTTGTTATTTTATTCAGTCATTGGAGATTTGAGTTTAAATCCAGTAGATGGCAGTAATGTGACATTTTGGACGCCAACCAAAAACCAATAAGGATAAGAAGATTAGCACATCATAACAGAGAGGTTACATACCAGGTTATGTCCCCTGCTGCGGGATGCAGGTGTCTTTATTTTGAGCAAATATGATGTCCATAGACGAACGTTACGGGGCTTTTGTCCTGATTTTGCAAGCGACAAACCACCCAGTAGAGTTTGGTTTTGCCTGGAGCTCCGAAGCTGCTGGTAAAGTCAGTTAATGGACGTGTTGCTGTTAACGTTTGATAACGTAGGTTGGTAACTTATAGAGTAACATAACTTGACATTTCGATATTTCACTAGCTAAGTTACCGTATGAATTCAGTGGATGACACAGTCATTGTGTGATAAATACTGGAGCTCTACCTCAATTCTCCTCTGTAATATGTATTTTTAAATATTTGTGAGAGTTGGGGGTGACATAAGTTGTGTGTATTTACTAATAAAGAGATATTTCCAACTTTATGACACTCATTGTATCTTTTCACTCTGTCTCACCAGATTTCTCTGTCTCACTGTAACAGGTTAATTGCCACTGAATTATAGAGGGTTTCACATATACTTTAAAACATGAGCTTTCCTCGCCTGAATTCTACTATATACTAATGAAGGCCTTTGATGGAGCCTCATTAACCTGGCATAGGAGTAATACATTTCCTACATCTGCTTAGAAGTAGCGGGGATTTTCCACGGTTTGGAATGGAGGGGTGTTTGATTGTTACATGAAGTTGAGTTGTTACAAGTAACATCATCAAGAAGGCGCACGTGAACTACCAGAGGCAGTGGGAACATTTAGAAACAGAACAGTTGAGAGAGCAGGAAATGGTAATCTCAAAAAGTATCATTCAAACCAGTTCAGGGATTGAGATCAACAGATATGGATAGTCTTCTTGACTAGCACCAGGTTACGTCTTAAGAAAGTGTAGATTTCTTGTTTTTTTTTTGTTTGTTTTTTTTTACAGTTGAATTACAAATTGATTTAATCCTGAGCAACAAAGTGTACTTTGTATAACTACTATATGAAACAGTGACAAATTTGTTTTTGTTTTTATTGATGAAATGGTCAACCACACTGTGCACAGATGCTGGTAAATTCCTACTCTTAAATAGTGTGGTGCTTAATACATTTACACAAAGTCTGCATATTTCAAACTGTCTAATATATGATAGGTAATTTGTACCCTTTGTACCCCAGTTTTATATTGTCAGACCTTAATTCATGGTAACTTTTACAGCCAGATTTGATTATCAGTGCCATTGTAGGCATAATAAAAGAATCCTTCAGCTGATAAGTGCACTTCACATAATAAATTAATCCAGTTATAAAGCTGTTTGAATTCACATTAATGTGCAAACTTTTAACCAGTGTTACCTGTTACCAGGACTGTGATGGCTGTGCAATATTAGTATGTGATTTCACATTTAATTAAGAGTCTGTCCAGCTTCATAAAAACAGTTCATGTTCTTTTCAAAGGCTCTCTATCCTCCTGAGCCAGTGTGTCCACAGTCATTAATCCACATAGTGCACCTCTGCTTGGAGCTCCTTGGTGATATACCCAAGGAGAGCGACTGTAAGCTGCTGCTTCAGGGCGGCGTTGCCCATCACCAAAGCCGTTAGCTGAGCCAAATCTGTCCACTGAATGTCTCCCAGGATGGCCATGAGATCACCATAAAGCTTCTGCTGCTGCTGAGGACTGAGCTCCATGATGATCTGAGGCAGAGGTTTAAACTGTCCACTGGTCAGCCAGCAGCCAAGAAGACCTCCGACAGCACCACCTACGGGGGCAGAGGGTTTCAAACTTGTGAAATGAAGTAACTGTATTGATCCGTCCCACATAGAAACAGACTTTCGCAATAAATCATTTGCTTTTGTAAATACTGAACAGAGTACATACGCTAAATTCTAGTATACCAGCAGTCACAAATGAGCCAAGATGACTATACATATTTTTTATTCTTCAACAAGGTAGACAAACAACTGTTGCCTTTTTTCCACTCACCCACTGCAATACCAAGAGGACCTCCAACCAACCCTCCAGCGAAGGCCAACCCCCCAGCTGCTGCTGCTCCCTTCCCTGAGCCCCTCACTGTGGTCTGGATTTGCTGATTGGCAGATAACTCACAACACAGCTTCATAACATCATCGATTCGATGACACATACTGTGAATCACATTTATAACTTTATGAGACATGACAAGTTGTAAGTGTAAGCTACTTAACAACAAGCATAGGATAAGAAATCAGGAAACTATTGTAGGATATAATTGTTAAAATTCAGGTTAATTGTTAGCTGAATTTCAATTAACTAACTGAGCTCTAAATTAACCAACTTGTTAATTGATAGCTCTTTAAAAAAATCACATGACACTGACATACACACTATCATGATCATACATTTACTAAATACCGTGGCACATAATTATATGTTTGCTAATGCAATTATCTACAGATTAGACTATTTTATGGTGTAATAGACCTGATTGCATCAGAAAGCATCACAGGACCTAGGCTACACAGTGTCATCTGATACACAGTGTCATCTGTAGCCTCTTTATAAACACAATACTATAAGAGGCAAAGCCTGCTGCGATAACAATCAGTAAACGTTTAAACATACCTTGCTGTGTTATGAAATCCACATCAATATTATCTCAGCTGATGTAACACTGTTATTGTAATTGAAGCTGCGCTGCGCCCAGTCGGCTACACCTGATTTCTGAGCTTGTGGCCGCAAAGCGTGATGGGAGCAAAAGAAAGGATACGTTCAGGGACCATCGAACAATCCCGAATTTTACTAGTGATACCTTGTGACAGGAAGTCACTGAAAATGCTCATCACATGTTTCATAACAGATTTGCTTTGTAGGAGATTGAGACGAATGATGATAACTTTATTCCAATCCTATTAACAAAAGCAAATGTGTAAACTGTGGAGAAAGTCACATACCTCTGTAACTTTAAGGATTGGTTCCCCTTAAAGGATTGGTTCACAGTTTTTCCCATCACTTACATTATAAGTGCATTATGAAGGAATCTTCTAATGATCAGTATGAACAAGAGGAATGATTATGGCAAGAAAAAACTATTTCAGTGTTTATTTGAGTGCCTGACTGTTGTTTTAAGACAGATTTGAAAAAAGTGTGATGCTCTCCTTTAGTTTGTTAAGTAAGGGCTTTTAATTTTATTTTTTTTTTACCAAACAATCTTTGTTTAGTATATTTTAAGGGGCAAATTAAGGATTATTTAATGTTTTGAAGGTATTCTTTTCTTTGCTATTGCAAGAACTTGTAATTGTGATATTTCCGACAACAATTAAAAGCAACAAAATCAGCCAATGAGCGTCAAACAAGAAGGGGGCTGGAAGCATAGATAGAAAATGTATTTTCTGAAACCATACTTGTTCATCACAATAGCACTGTGTGATATAATTTATCTCTGCAGATAGCTATATGGGCTATTATGTGCATGTGTGTGTGTGAATAAAGGTTGTCTGTAACTACGACGTTTGTGCAACCAAAGGCAAACCCACCGGGTCACATGGGGAGGAAACCCTGTCCTAGTTTTCAAATACATTCATGTCTGAAAATGGCTGTGCTTGTCACTGCGTTGCTGTGTTTGTGTAGCTGCAGCAGGATTTTAGCTGCTTAAAGTATGTCGATTGTTTACATTTGTGCATTCGTCCACATTTACCCAGAGTACACCGGGAGACAGAGAAACAGCTGCGTCAAGCTAGCTTGTTACGGCTAGAAAACGGAAGTTTTAATATTTTGTCTTAAAAATAAGAGCGCGAGAAAGCGAGCGAGTTAGTGGTAAAATGTAACCAATTTTATTTTCTCAAGTACTGCATATAAGTACAATTTTACTGTACTTCGGTCTTATGCTACTTCATATGTGCATCTACTCCACTACATTTGAGATTTAAATATTTTAATTTTCACTCCACTACATTTATTGGTTACTTTGCATATTAACAATTTACACACAACATATGTGACCATCTTATAATTGCATATAATTTAACTTAAATTAAGTCACACTTAATGAAGTACAAAATTATATGCTGCTTACACAATCATATCATCAATAGTATCAATAAGAAGAATTCAATAATGCAATAATACCATAATTATAAACAGCAAAAATGGAATCATTCTGTATGAGTACTTTTAATTTTTAAATATTTTGTACACTTTGTTGACAATACCTTGAGTAGTTTTACTCAGTGCTTGACTGCAAACCAGGTAAAGCAGGCAACTGCCTTGGGTCCCCAACCCAGGGGCCTCAAAAGTGCCAAACTCACTATCTGGCAGTTGTTTTGTGGCCACTTACTAAATTGTAATTTTGTGTTGGAATATGGAAACACAGGCTTATGGTGGGTCCTGCTTCCGTCCTTAATTAATTTCAGCGTGTAAGCAAATTACCACACAGCAAACAGGACTATGTAATATTCCAGTACAAGAATACTGTATACACTGTTTGGAGAGAGGGAGGAATGGGAGTCAATAAGGGCCCAACCACACTTTTAGTTAAATAAAATTTTGAACACAGAATTTTTACTTGGAGTAATTTTACGGTGTGATATTTTTGTTACTGTATTGTAATTCAATTACTGGCTTACATCTGTTCATCCCTTGGTTTTTTTCTTTATCTATGTTTTATGTTAGTATTTTATAATTTGTCACAACCCGACTCAAGGCTGTACAAAGGAGGGGAGACCACACGAGTTGTAACTAAAAATAGGTGTATTCTACACAATTAAAAGGGAAATTAAAGTAAATACAACCAATCTTAACACGGTGGAAGACCAAACCCAAACTCCCTGACTCCTACTGACTCCTGCAGAGAGAGGGAGTCTGGCACAAAGAGGTTCCTCACACATACTGAAAACAGCGACCTACCAATGAGCTGTTTTATGTTGAATATCCTGACCGGATGTTCTGTAGTCATTTCCAGGATCTTGACGTCGGTCTGAGGTGCATGGCGCAGCGAGAGTGACGAGGAATATTTGCCCTGGGATTATTAAAACCGTGGATATTTTTGGGAATAATGCAGAAATCCTGAAATGAGAGTGTGAGATGGTATCACTTCCGAAAGTGTGGATAACAACCACTGCCACATTGATGAATAATACCGGAACGGGTCTCAGGAATAGCTGCTGCTGCATTCATAAACACTTCTTTAGGACTCACAACAAACCCTGAGCTTTTGTTTCGGGGTCAAAAAACACACACACATCACAGATTCCTGCTGTGCACGCGGGTTGACAATGGCTGAAAAAGGTAAAATGGATATAGAGCATCTCGGCGGAGTTGTCAGGATGCGAGAGGAGCACGAAAAGGTAATTTTACAAGATGACACTCAACACTTTGCTGGCGATCAACCAACGTCTCGTTTAGCAAAGCCACGCGGTCTTTGCGCCACGAGTGGGTTTGCCGAAGTGCTCTTTACACTAACTGTAGACGCTTGTGCACTTATTGTACTGTGTAGAATATGTACAAGTTGTGACTTTGTCGTGTTGACTTCTCGTTTTCTAGAAGCTTCCTCCTTGCAGCCCCTTAACCCAGTGGTTCTCAAAGTGTGGTCTGGGGACCCCCAGGGGTCCTTGAGGTGGTTCCAGGGGGTCCCCAGCAAGATAATTTATTTTCACTATAATTTTATTCATAAGTAACACAATGAGAGACTTTATGACTAGTTTGGTCATGGGTTTCATACAGATTCTTTAAAAGCAACTCTCATATCAGATGGCGGTCTAATCTGCGTCAGTTCAGGGACCCTTGACGTGAAAAAGTTTGAGAACCACTGACTTAACCTACATGTTCAAGCTCCCGTTTAACAAATGTTGCCTTAAGGAAGGTTTCATTTCACTTCTACACTCCTAACAATACTACTAGTTTCACTTGTAGGTCTATTGGCCTCCACACCTTTCACTTAAAGCCAGAGTTAATCAGCCAGGAAGTCACAAAAGTCTGGTTTTCCTTTTGGTTAACAACTCAGTGTAAAGTTGACACTAGACAGAGTGGAAACCTTTCCTACGGTGCACTCCTTTTACAGCGCAGTATTCAAATAGGCCTATTTTGAGTAGAGATGTGTAGGGGTGATTGTGCTGCTGTCCTGACCATTTGGATGTTGTTTTTCCAGCTGTAGTGTTTGTCTTCACCTCCTGTGTCATTGTTTTGCTTGGGTGTTTTGTATGTTTCTCAGTGCATGATTCTTCTACTTTGACAAAATATTCATAATCTGTGTGTTTGCATAGTAATATCTGTAGTAGCAGTCAAATAAAAGCACTAATCATAAAATTTTTATGTTTAGAGAATCTGCTAGTGGTGATTATCACTGTGATCACTGTCCTATAACTTCTGTAGGCTATTATTAAATCCTCAACTCATGGCTGTAGAAGATCTATAGATTGTCAGTGTGATTTATGTTAAAATTATTTGTCCTAAAAACAGGTGGTGAAAGACTGTGAAAGTCGGATTCAGCACTGGTAAGCATGACTTTTTCAGCAGTTGCACAGTGTTGGTATTATTTTTGCTTGCGTTTGACGGAACTGTATAAAATCCTGATGTTGCATCAGGCGGCAAAAAGCAGCAGGTCGACAGAGGTTCTGATATGACGGCTCTTTGTCTGTGCAAAGAAACTCACTCAAAAGCTCAATATTATTTTACTTCACCAAACACAACTGTGTCTCTATTCTGCACAAGTCCTGCCATGTAAAATCATGTGTAAGTCAAAGTCAGGAGTTTTTTTTACAGGACCAGCAACAGCTCTTCTGCACTCGTGTGTCTGTGAGTGTGTCCATATCTATGAGTTCAACCAATTGGAAAAGGAAATCAAATGGATACTTCACCCAAAAATCGAGCTTCCGTCCTTCCTGTCGGTTAAGGTTGTGTGTTGGGTTGAATCACAGTTGGTATAGCTCCACGTTTCAACTGCGCAAACCATTTTGTAATAATAATTGTGAGTTTTGCCTCCACAATTAAGCGAGCGTTATTCTGTGCAATATTGATGCTTTGCATTTAGAGTGCCGACTCTGGTTAAAATCAACAAATTAAACACTCCCTGACTCATCAGAGGCATTTGTTTCAAGTAGGCTCTGATTGGCCGGTTCATTCCTGCTTCCCAAACACAGTTGGTGATGGCAAGAAGGAGAATTTTCAGTACACAGGCAACCTTAGCAGCATGGTGGGAGTTGTGTGATGTCATCATACTCTTTGTTAAGGGTCCATTTTCCTGTTTGACTACTTGAAAACATCATAAGTTGTATTTAGGTTTTAGAAGAACGCAGTAGAGCAACCAGTGAGGAAAACCAATGAGATGAAGTCTTAAATAAGGGCTTTTGGAAGCACGGTGCATTCTTCTCTCACCAGTATACCTATAAATGTTGGCAAAGGCATTAAAAGTTATGAATAACTACAACATCTCACTTAGTCAACAAGCCTCCCGTCTCCACTGACAGGGAAACTGGGACTTCCCCATTATTCCCTCGCTGTGGTTTGCTTTCCATTGTTCTACTTAACATCCCAAAATAAGTCAAACAAACAAAACTAGATAACAATGGCTTCAGAAACAGATGTGATTTGTTTACTTGAATTGTTGGCCTAACATCATTGTCTATCCATGATTTTTCAGGAAGAAGGTGTCAGGTGATTACGAAGCCCTGAAGGACCGGCTCACAACTCTTCCAGATCAACTGTCTTATGACATCATGGTGAGTGTTAACCTTATTTACAACACCCAGGAGAGAAAACACACCTACTGTTACACAACTTGTTTATAATGGGTCAGTTTTAGGGTCAATTCCAGTGTCATGAGCAGGGCTGGTATTCTTAAATTTGCAGAAGCAGACCTTAAAAGTATATATTTTTCACCACTGTCACTAAAATCTCTTTCTTTATATCACTTTCATGTCCGCATTCTGCCACCTGCTTTGTTTCAACCGGTTCTCTGTCTGCTCTTTTTCCATCCGCTGTGCTATAAACAGGTACCGTTTGGCCCTTTGGCCTTCATGCCTGGGAAGCTGGTGCACACAAACGAGGTCACGGTATTGCTCGGTGACAACTGGTTCTCCAAGTGCTCCGCCAAGCAGGCTCAGAAAATTGTCGACCACAGGATGAATTGTGAGTCTGTTTTGAAGAGATGGTTACCTGGCCTCTATGATAACAGAAAGCATTGTTTCGTTTTAAAATATAGAAACTCAACACTGCTCTACTTTGTCCAACAGAGGGAGCTGCTGCACCAATCTAGATAGCTTGTAGGGGCCAAAAGAACTTTTAGCTTTGCCGTGATTCACCACTTCACTAGGAGAAACTTTTCTTAATATCTGCGCCATGCAAAGATATCTCCTAGATTGAAACTGTAATGCTGCTTGTGATAACTGTACTGTACGTGCTGGAGCATGCATGATTTTTAACAAAGGCAAGGTCCTTTATTTCACATGTGAAATCATCTGCAAGACACTTTTGCAGCACTCATTCACTGCACTTGTTTCACCACTGTCACGGCTTTTGTTGCAAATCCTGTGATAAGCGTTTTATAGCCTTTTGCCTTTCATGTAGTCAAATCAGATCCTGTCTTATGCAACATTATTGTCCGATGAAGTGCAAGAACTTTTTTCAGGAAATGATTTGTTTATTGCAACACAGGCTATATGTTGCTTTACTGCCCTGTGTGTTTTCCTTCCTGCTCATTCTAGGTCTGAAAATCTCATATCGAGTCAAATAGGCCCAAGTAACGATCTCTGATGTGAACATTATTAGAGTGTTTAGTGAAGCAGAAATGTGCTGCCACAGCCCATCCGCAGCCGTCTGCCCCCCCTCCTCCCATCACACCCCCCCACCACCACCTCCACCTCCCCACCCCACCAATCTTCTGACCCTGCCCACCCCGCTATTACAGAGCTAAATGCTGTAATACAAACATAGCTAGCTGAAATGTGTCAGACAGCGGCTGAGTTGTCAGGCCTTCTGTGTTTAACCTTTCCTCACTTCCAGTTGATGCACTGACTGGAGGGGCTCCCGATCGCCATGGAAACAAGGGCCCTCTGCTGCTATTAGTAAAAGGGCTTAATTGTTGTGAAGATTTAATGATCCGGAGTAGTATTCAGGGCAGAAGATATTATGAACTGTTTGTGTCATCATTTTTCAAATTTCTTTTTTTTCTCCCCTCAACTTGTTTAGGATTTTAACTCTTTAGTGGTCGGTTGTCAGTGTTATGTTAAATGTTTTAGTTAAATCTCTGTTGGCTTGCAGCCTGTTTTTTTGCTCATTAGGTTTTGTCAGTCTGTCCCCATCTCCCAGAATGCACAACATGATGATGTTTCACCGTTTTCTGCAGATGTAACCAGTGAAATTGATGATCTCTCCAAGACGATGAAAAACTTTGAAGCCAGAGTTGGGTTGGCAAAGGATTTGGAAACCATGTCAACCGTATGTTGCATTACTTCAAAGTTGTCTCACAAATAAGATATTGCATAAGAAATAAATGGATTGTGAACAGAACAAATGTATTGACTTTGCTTCTGCTTTAGACTAAAGGGGAGTATGTTGAAATCAGAGAAGACGTCGGAAACAATGACGCTACTGCCACCAAAGGTATCTTTGTCAGCCTTTAAATGGATTCTACATCAAACTCCGAAAGAAAAGATGTTAGAAAGTTCTTTCTCATGTTTTCTGCCTCAACAGGAAAACAAAGAATAGCCCACAAACCAAATTCTAAGCCTAAAGTGGATGCCGTGTTGGATCTAGAAGAAGAGGATGAGGAGAATGAAGGAGAGGACAGAGATGGAACAGGCATAAAAAGCGTCATGACCAAGGAGGAGTTGTGGGCTAGACTGGATGAACTGGAGAAACTGGAGGAGCTCCAGGATGAGCGGGACAGGTACATGAACACTCTCTGTGAAACTGTTGAAAGTTATAACTGCACATGTTCAAATCTAGTGAGTAATTCAAATGTATATGTTTGTTTTGTTTTGTTTTTCTCTCCAGATTATCCGATAACGCAGACATGAACGGTGAGGACACATCATCCTCTTCCTCAGAGGAGGAGAAGGACGGAGATGCTGCTCCTCCAGTAAACGGATTGAGTCTGAAGCCAAGCTGGAGCTCCGTGCCCCACAGTAAAACGCCACCCAGCGGAGACATGAAAGAAGAAGAAGACGACGACGAGGAAGAGGAAGGCAACTGTTTGCCAACCATTTATTTCTCCCACACAGTCGAACCCAAGAAGGTCAGAGTGACAAATAACTTTAACAGCATTTTACAGATAATCCTGCAAGTCAGTTTTGTTTTGGCAACTTTCTCTTTATCCTTTCCTCCTTCCCTTGTTTCACTTCAAATCTGTCTTTGTCGTTTGTTTTTAGGTGAGGATAAACACGGGAAAAAACACCACGTTGAAGTTCAGCGAAAGGAAAGAACAGAAGGAACATTCGAAGAGGAAAAAGAAGAACGGCCACAATAACGGACACTCTCATCACGAACTTCATAAAATCATAACACCAGCAGACATTTACAGGTGACAACTACACATTAGCACTGAGCAGTATACCAAATCTTTGGAATTACTGACACGCAGACTAAATTCATTCATATCGTAATTAGGTCTCTTTTAGTGATGCTGGCTGCTTGTTGTTGTTGTTGTTTCTGTCAGGTTGTTCGTGGATGTGAAGAACGGGGAACCCATCCCCAGGAAGTCCATCCTAAAGTCACGTAGCCGAGAGAACAGCGTGTGCAGCGACACCAGTGAGAGCAGCGCGGCAGACTTCGAAGAGCGCCGGATGATCGGACGCAGCTTCAGCCACGACGAGGCGACGCACAGCGACACCAGCGATGGCATTACGGAGGAGGACAGTCCGACAACGGTGCCACTGCACCCCGCCAGCAGATTTGAGGTAGAAAAGACGTGGTTGTCTTTTTGGTTTTGTTTTCTTTGTCATGTTTCTACAGTGCAGACTTTGCAATATACCTATATTATGAAGCAGATAAAGAAAATGACACCTTTGAGCCTCGGATCCCTTAATGAGAACACAACAGAAGTTAAAATGGGAGTGGAGCACGGCTGAACGATGATTAAATGTTAGTCACGAAAGGCAACATGAACAAAGAAACAGAGGATGAAAACGGTTAAACGCTTTTGTGGACGTCCTTATCTGGCACAGAGCATCAGGTCTAACCCGATAACTATGTTCAAGCCACCGCCACCGCCACCAAGGTCATCATAGGAAAGACATCTAGAGCAGAGACGTCAGGAACAACTATTTTCATCTCAGGGGAGGCTGAGGATTTAATGCTCTCTCTTGCTTGATAACCAATTACCCTACACTTTTGCCGTCTCTGTGAGGTGAAGGTTATTAGTCATCAAAGTTAACATAAGTGTCTTTTCTTTTTTTTTCTTTTTTTTTTTTTTTCGCTTTTTCTTTCCTCCGCAGGCCTTTTCAGGCACAGTTGTAGAAAAAGACCCGATGCCTTCAGCTGTTCCCCATCTGACCATCGCACCACCAGCTCTGCCCACCATACTGGAGAGGAAACAAGAGGAGGTGATGCCCGACGTCACCCCGCCCCAGCAACCTCCGAAAAGGGTGTCGAAGTTCAAAGCTGCCAGGTTGCAGCAGAAGTGACTGTTAACAAGCAAATATCCATCATTCACAATAACTTCTTCTTTTTCTTTTTTTTTTTTCTTTTCTACAACTGGACAAACCACAAACCATCCCCTCTACTCCTTTCTTTCACTTGTCTTCTTTGATTGATCTCTTCTCAGTCTTTCCGGCTTGTGTTAGCTGATTGCTGTCTGAACATGTTTTTTTTTAAGAAGTCCTGTTTACCTGTCTACTGCTTTTCTGTTGATCCATGCTATTACCAGTTTAGGTAAGACTGTAGGCTGCGCCACTTAGGATGAGTTGCCTTTTCTGTTTCTTTTCAAGTATTGATTATTAAACAGAATCAGGTACCAGCTAGCTATCATTTTAACTTCTCCTGACCTACCTAATGAATGTATGTATTCCTTTGTGACAAGCTTTATGTAAAGACAAAAAAGACTATTGATGGAAACAAAAAGGAAAATAAATGATTTTGGCTAAAAGTCTTGTTTCTTTTTCCTTCCTTGTAAGAAAATATTATCTTGTTCTGCCCCTGAAGGGATGGATCCCTGTTTGGTTGCTCTTCTGCAGACTGTGTGTTGCTGACAAGTCTTTATTCTGCTTCAGAATTTTTTAATCATAAACTATTTTGAAAGGTTTTCTCAAATTGTCATCACACTGCATAGCAATAGTGTATAATAGTCAAACATTTTTGCTCCTGATACCTGTTGTAAATTGTTTTGGTCTTTAAACAGCTATTACCAGACACTGTCTGAGCTAATATGGTCTTTTAGGAATCACTGTTACCCCAGTTGTACATTAAAATTTGAAGAGCCATCCCTGCGTCAAATTGCAGCCAAACATTTAAGGGAGCAATAACATTTCATCAATGCTGTAATGCCAGCTGAACACAAAATGCTCACTCCAGTTAGTAAAAGTGCAGTCAAAGTTCAGCCTTAATGGGAGAGAAGAAATGTCCAAGCCAACCTCTCTGGCAACAAATCAAGCTTAGCATGGGCTCAAAAACATCAAAATTGAGCTGCTGAAGATGTGAAGAAAGTCTGGTTTAGAGGTTGAACTCTATAGTTCATGGCTGCAGTCAGTCAGCTTACATAAGGAGAATCCTCACTGGAACAC